>NC_041220.1:96159353-96163782 GCF_002837175.3 Physeter macrocephalus | reverse complement strand
GAGAGGACTGGGGTTGGCTGCGTGAACACAGCCTGAAGGGGGCTAGTGCACCACAGCTAGCCAGGAGGGAGTCCGGGAAAAGGTCGAGATGCCGAAGAGGCAAGAGATTTTTTCTTACCTCTTTGTTTCCTGGTGCGCGAGGAGAGAGGATTAAGCGTGCCGCTTAAAGGAGCTCCAGAAACGGGCGCGAGCCGCGTCTATCAACGCGGACCCCAGAGACGGGCATGAGACGCTAGGGCTGCCGCCGCCACCAAGAAGCCTGTGTGCGAGCACAAGTCACTCTCCAAACTACCCCTCCCGGAAGTCTGTGCAGCCCACCACTGCCAGGGTCCCGTGATCCAGGAACAACTTCCCCGGGAGAACGCACTGCGCGCCTCAGGCTGATGCAACGTCACGTCGGCCTCTGCCGCCGCAGGCTCGCCGCGCCTCCGCACTCCTCCCTCCCCCCGGCCTGAGTAAGCCAGAGCCCCCGAAGCAGCTGCTCCTTTAACCCCGTCCTGTCTGAGCGAAGAACAGATGCCCTCAGGCGACCTACATGCAGAGGCGGGTCCATATCTAAAGCTGAACCCCGGGAGCTGTGTGAACACAGAAGAGAAATGGAAATGTCTCCCAGCAGCCTCAGGAGCAGCGGATTAAAGCTCCACAGTCAACCTGATGTACCCTGCATCTATGGAATCCCTGAATAGACAACGAATCATCCCAAATTGAGGAGGTGGACTTTGGGAGCAATGATATATATATATTTTTTTTCCCTTTTTCTCTTTTTGTGAGTGTGTATGTGTATGCTTTTCTGTGTGACTTTTTTCTGTATAGCTTTGCTTTTACCATTTGAACTAGGGTTCTGTCTGTCCGTTGTTTTTTTAAATTACTTAAAAAATTTTTTTAATAATTTTTTTTATTTTAATAACATTTTATTTTATCTTCTTTCTTTCTTTCTTTTTTTAATCTCCCTTTTATTCTGAGCCATGGGGATGACAGGCTCTTGGTGCTCCAGCCAAGGATTAAGCGCGCCGCTTAAAGGAGCTCCAGAAACGGGCGCGAGCCGCGTCTATCAACGCGGACCCCAGAGACGGGCATGAGACGCTAGGGCTGCCGCCGCCACCAAGAAGCCTGTGTGCGAGCACAAGTCACTCTCCAAACTACCCCTCCCGGAAGTCTGTGCAGCCCACCACTGCCAGGGTCCCGTGATCCAGGCACAACTTCCCCGGGAGAACGCACTGCGCGCCTCAGGCTGATGCAACGTCACGTAGGCCTCTGCC
The DNA here is from genome assembly GCF_002837175.3 of Physeter macrocephalus. Classification (NCBI taxonomy): domain Eukaryota; kingdom Metazoa; phylum Chordata; class Mammalia; order Artiodactyla; family Physeteridae; genus Physeter; species Physeter macrocephalus. The sequence goes on along the minus strand of NC_041220.1, from coordinate 96,162,523 downwards.
GCCGCAGGCTCGCCCCGCCTCCGCACTCCTCCCTCCCCCCGGCCTGAGTAAGCCAGAGCCCCCGAAGCAGCTGCTCCTTTAACCCCGTCCTGTCTGAGCGAAGAACAGATGCCCTCAGGCGACCTACATGCAGAGGCGGGTCCATATCTAAAGCTGAACCCCGGGAGCTGTGTGAACACAGAAGAGAAATGGAAATGTCTCCCAGCAGCCTCAGGAGCAGCGGATTAAAGCTCCACAGTCAACCTGATGTACCCTGCATCTATGGAATCCCTGAATAGACAACGAATCATCCCAAATTGAGGAGGTGGACTTTGGGAGCAATGATATATATATATTTTTTTTCCCTTTTTCTCTTTTTGTGAGTGTGTATGTGTATGCTTTTCTGTGTGACTTTTTTCTGTATAGCTTTGCTTTTACCATTTGAACTAGGGTTCTGTCTGTCCGTTGTTTTTTTAAATTACTTAAAAAATTTTTTTAATAATTTTTTTTATTTTAATAACATTTTATTTTATCTTCTTTCTTTCTTTCTTTTTTTAATCTCCCTTTTATTCTGAGCCATGGGGATGACAGGCTCTTGGTGCTCCAGCCAGGCATCAGGGCTGTGCCTCTGAGGTGGGAGAGCCAAGTTCAGGGCACTGGTCCACAAGAGACCTCCCAGCTCCATGTAATATCAAACAGCAAAGATCTCTCACAGATCTCCATCTCAATGCCAAGACCCAGCTTTACTCAATGACCGGCAAGCTACAGTGCTGCGTGATCCAGGCACAACTTCCCCGGGAGAACGCACTGCGCGCCTCAGGCTGATGCAACGTCACGTAGGCCTCTGCCGCCGCAGGCTCGCCCCGCCTCCGCACTCCTCCCTCCCCCCGGCCTGAGTAAGCCAGAGCCCCCGAAGCAGCTGCTCCTTTAACCCCGTCCTGTCTGAGCGAAGAACAGATGCCCTCAGGCGACCTACATGCAGAGGCGGGTCCATATCTAAAGCTGAACCCCGGGAGCTGTGTGAACACAGAAGAGAAATGGAAATGTCTCCCAGCAGCCTCAGGAGCAGCGGATTAAAGCTCCACAGTCAACCTGATGTACCCTGCATCTATGGAATCCCTGAATAGACAACGAATCATCCCAAATTGAGGAGGTGGACTTTGGGAGCAATGATATATATATATTTTTTTTCCCTTTTTCTCTTTTTGTGAGTGTGTATGTGTATGCTTTTCTGTGTGACTTTTTTCTGTATAGCTTTGCTTTTACCATTTGAACTAGGGTTCTGTCTGTCCGTTGTTTTTTTAAATTACTTAAAAAATTTTTTTAATAATTTTTTTTATTTTAATAACATTTTATTTTATCTTCTTTCTTTCTTTCTTTTTTTAATCTCCCTTTTATTCTGAGCCATGGGGATGACAGGCTCTTGGTGCTCCAGCCAGGCATCAGGGCTGTGCCTCTGAGGTGGGAGAGCCAAGTTCAGGGCACTGGTCCACAAGAGACCTCCCAGCTCCATGTAATATCAAACAGCAAAGATCTCTCACAGATCTCCATCTCAATGCCAAGACCCAGCTTTACTCAATGACCGGCAAGCTACAGTGCTGGACACCCTATGCAAAACAACTAGCAAGACAGGAACACAACCCCATCCATTAGCAGAGAGGCTGCCTAAAATCATAATAAGGCCACAGACACCCCAAAACACACCACCAGACGTGCACTTGCCCACCAGAAAGACAAGATCCAGCCTCATCCACCAGAACACAGGCTCTAGTTCCCTCCACCAGGAGGCAAACACAACCCACTGACCCAACCTTAGCGACTGGGGACAGAAACCAAAAACAACGGGAACTACGAACATGCAGCCTGCAAAAAGGAGACCCAAAACACAGTAAGTTAAGCAAAATGAGAAGAAAGAAAAACGCACAGCAGATGAAGGAGCAAGGCAAAAACCCACCAGACCTAACAAATGAAGAGGAAATAGGTAGTCTACCTGAAAAAGAATTCAGAATAATGGTAGTAAAGATCTATCAAAAATTAAATACAAAGAAAAAATATTAAAAGCAGCAAGGGAGGGCTTCCCTGGTGGCACAGTGGTTGAGAGTCCGCCTGCCGATGCAGGGGACACAGGTTCGTGCCCTGGACCGGGAAGATCCCACATGCCGCGGAACGCTGGGCCCGTGAGCCATGGCCGCTGATCCTGCGCGTCCGGAGCCTGTGCTCTGCAACGGTGGAAGTCACAACAGTGAGAGGCCCGCGTACCACACACACACAAAAAAAGCAGCAAGGGAAAAACAACAAATAACACACAAGGGAATCCCCAGAAAGTTAACAGTTGATGTTTCAGCAGAAAATCTGCAAGCCAGAAGGTAGTGGCAGGACATATTTAAAGTGATGAAGGAGAAAAACCTAAAACTAGTATTACTCTACCCAGCGAGGATCTCATTCATATTTGATGGAGAAATTAAAACCTTTACAGATAAGCAAAAGCTAAGAGAATTCAGCACCACCAAACCAGATTCACAACGAATGCTAAAGGAACTTCTCTAGGCAGGAAACACAAGAGAAGGAAAAGACCTACAATAACAACAACAAAACAATTAAGAAAATGGTAATAGGAACATACATATGGATAACTACTTTAAATGTTAATGGATTAAATGCTCCAACCAAAAGACATAGACTAGCTGAATGGATACAAAAACAACACCCCTATATATGCTGTCTACAAGAGCTCCACTTCAGATCTAGGGATACCTACAGACTGGAAGTGAGGGGATGGAAAAAGATATTCCATGCAAATGGAAAACAAAAGAAAGCTGGAGTAGCAATTCTCATATCAGAAAAAATAGACTTTAAAATAAAGACTATTACAATAGACAAAGAAGGACACTACATAATGACGAATGGATTGATCCATGAAGAAGATATAACAATTGTAAATATTTATGCACCCTACATAGGAGCATCTCAATACACAGGGCAAATACTAACAGCCATAAAAGGGGAAATTGACAGGAACACAATCATAGTAGGGGACTTTAACATCCCACTTTCACCAATGGACAGATCATCCAAAATGAAAATAAATAAGGAAGCACAAGCTTTAAATGATACATTACACAAGATGGACTTAATTGATATTTATAGGACATGCCATCCAAAAACAACAGAATACACATTTTTCTCAAGTG
>NC_041220.1:96139123-96158840 GCF_002837175.3 Physeter macrocephalus | reverse complement strand
AAATGAAAAAGGAGACGTAACAACTGACACTGCAGAAATACAAAAGATTATTAGAGATTACTAAAAGCAACTGTGTGCCAATAAAATGGACAACCTGGAAGAAATGGACAAGTTCTTAGAACTTATATATTAAAAGATTCACATATATATCAAAAGATTCCATCTTTTGATTCCATATATATGTGTTAGCATATGGTATTTTTCTCTTTCTGACATTTCACTCTGTATGACAGACTCTAGGTCTGTCACCTCACTACTGATAACTCAATTTCCTTTCTTTTTATGGCTGAGGAATATTCCATTGTATATATGTGCCACATCTTCTTTATCCATTCATCTGTCGGTGGACACTTAGGTTGCTTCCATGTCCTGGCTATTGTAAATAGAGCTACAGTGAATGTCGTGGTACATGACTATTTTTGAATTATGGTTTTCTAAAGGTATATGCCCAGTAGTGGGATTGCTGGGTCATATAGTAGTTCTATTTTTAGTTTTTTAATGAACCCTCATACTGTTCTCCATAGTGGCTGTATCAATTTACATTCCCACCAACAGTGCAAGAGGCTTCCCTTTTCTCCACACCCTCTCCAGCATTTATTGTTTGTAGATTTTTTGATGATGGCCATTCTGACTGGTGTGAGGTGATACCTCATTGTAGTTTTGATTTGCATTTCTCTAATGATTAGTGATGTTGAGCATCCTTTCATGTGTTTGTTGGCAATCTGTATATCTTCTCTGGAGAAACATCTATTTAGTTCTGCCCGTTTTTGGATTGGGTTTTGTGTTTTTTTGATATTGAGCTGCATGAGCTGCTTGTAAATATTGGAGATTAATCCTTTGTCAGCTTCCATGCATAGTTCTTCGTGATGAATAAAGAAATCCAGTTTGAAATAACCTTTATGGAGTGAAAGTGAACAGAAATTCTCAGTGGCCAGGATTATTCATTTGATATTCTCAAGATTGCTTTGGCTATTCGGGGTCTTTTGTGTTTCCATACAAATTATGAAATTTTTTGTTCTCGTTCTGTGAAAAATGCCAGTGGTGGCTTGATAGGGATTGCATTGAATATGTAGATTGCTTTGGGTAGTAGAGTCATTTTCAAAATGTTGATTCTTCCAATCGAAGAACATGGTATTTCTCTCCATCTACTTGTATCATCTTTCATTTCTTTCAGCAGTGCCTTATTTTCTGCATACAGGTCTTCCTTCTCCTTAGGTAGGTTTATTCCTAGATATTTTATTGTTTTTGTTGCAATGGTAAAAGGGAGTGTTTTCTTAATTTCACTTTCAGATTTTTCATCATTAGTGTAGAGATATGCTAGAGATTTCTGTGCATTAATTTTGTATCCTGCTACTTTACCAAATTCATTGATGAGCTCTAGTAGTTTTCTGGTAGCATCTTTAGGATTCTCTATGTATAGTATCATGTCATCTGCAAACAGTGACAGCTTTACTTCTTCTTTTCCGATTTGGATTCCTTTCATTTCTTTTTCTTCTCTGATTGCGTGGCTAAAACTTCCAAAATTATGCTGAATAATAGCAGTGAAAGTGGGCAACCTTGTCTTCCTCCTGATTTTAGAGGAAACGGTTTCTGTTTTTCACCTTAGAGGACAATGTTGGCTGTGGTTTTGTCATATATGGCCTTTATTATGTTGAGGAAAGTTCGCTCTGTGCCTACTTTCTGCAAGGTTTTTATCATAAATGGGTGTTGAATTTTGTCAAAAGCTTTCTCTGCATCTATTGAGATGATCATATGGTTTTTCTCCTTCAGTTTGTTGATATGGTGTATCACGTTGATTGATTTGCGTATATTGAAGAATCCTTGCATTCCTGGGATAAACCCCACTTGATCATGGTGTATGATCCTTTTAATGTGCTGTTGGATTCTATTTGCTAGTATTTTGTTGAGGATTTTTGCATCTATGTTCATCAGTGATACTGGCCTGTAGTTTTCTTTCTTTGTGACATCTTTGTCTGGTTTTGGTATCAGGCTGATGGTGGCCTCATAGAATGGGTTTGGGAGTGCTCCTGCCTCTGCTATATTTTGGAAGACTTTGAGAAGGATAGATGTTAGCTCTTCTCTAAATATTTGATAGAATTCACCTGTGAAACCCTCTGTTCCTGGGCTTTTGTTTGTTGGAAGATTTTTAATCACAGTTTCAATTTCAGTGCTTGTGATTGGTCTGTTCATATTTTCTATTTCTTCCTGGTTCAGTCTCAGAAGGTTATGCATATATGGAATCTTTAAAAAAAAATGGTTGTGATGAACGTAGGGGCAAGACAGGAATAAAGACGCAGACAGAGAATGTACTTGAGGACACGGGGAGGGGGGAAGGGTAAACTGGGACGAAATGAGAGAGTAGCATTGACATATATACACTACCAAATGTAAAATAAATAGCTAGTAGGAAGCAGGCGCATAGCACGGGGAGATCAGCTAGGTGCTTTGTGACCACCTAGAGGGGTGGGATAGGGAGGGTGGGAGGGAGACACAAGAGGGAGGGGATATGGGGTTATATGTATACATATAGCTGATTCACTTTGTTATACAGCAGAAACTAACACAACATTGTAAAGCAATTATACTCCAATAAAAATGTTAAAAAAAAGAGGGAGGGGATATGGGATTATACGTATACGTAGACCAACTCAAATTAGTCATTACCCAGAAACTAACAAACCATTGTAAAGCAATTATACTCCAATAAAAATGTTAAAAAAAAACCTAGTATACTTCTTCCCACAAGGCAACATGTTACTTTTTCTTAAAACGGAAGTATTTCCCAGCCACTGCCTTCAAAATAAAACCGAGAACCTGAGGACAGTAGTATGCAAGTTCTTTCATGATTTGTGTCTAGCTTCGATGTTAGATCATACAGAGCATTTCTCCAGTCCTGATAGCCTGTATATCTGTAGTTTCTCAGATACATCCTGGTCTTTCAAGTAATCCCTGTCTTTTCATATACTTTTCCTTCTGGCCATTTTTCCTTCCCACACCTCATCTGGCTAGCCAGTTACAGCCTATCCTTCTAGATTAATCTCAAGCCCACCTTCCCCAGTAAAGTGTGTTCTACATGTCCCCATCCACCACGTCTTGCTGAATTTCTGGCTCTTCCTCTGTTTAGTTAAAGCATCCCCTTCAGACCTGCACTATGAAGCTTATTCTGTGTTAGATTTGCCTATTTTCCTTTTTCTCCACAGCTTGTTTGTTCATGCCTGGAAAACAGGTGTGTGTCTTTATCTCCCCACAAGGCCAGGCACACAGTGCAACTCAGTAATTATTCATGTTTGGCCCTGTGTTTTATGTCCAAAGCGAAGCTGTTGCAGGCAAGATTAACACTAAGAAATGCCAGAGTAACTGAATAAACGCATATAGCAGATTATTATATCCACAGCAGAAGAGGTTATTTTAAGAACTACTGCTTTTGTGTCTGAGTAAAGATGGAGTATCAAACGTAATTTCCTTACCATCAAAGGAAGCTACCTTCCAAGATTGGAGAACCCTCTTTTTAAAAGTAAGGAATTAAATTAGAAGATACATTTGCATTTTCACATTAGTCTTCTCTGAATATGCACGGCTGGTTGAATTCTGTCTGACACCTTCACAGAACTCACTAAAGTAAGCTTTCCATTACTAAATAAATTGCATCTATTCTAATTAAAGATATGCAGAGAATACTACCCAGACAGGAGAAGTAAGGTGGAATGAGGAGCTAGAGCTTCCATGGTAACCCTGCCAGGGACAATGTAATTGATTCATATGGTCCCTTTTGCCACGTATTGATTCCATGCCAACCAGCCTTGAATACTGTCCATCATTTCACAGAGCTATTTATAGACAAAGTCCAGCTGTGACAAATAAATGGTGATGGGCATTCAGAGACGATTACTAAAAAGAATAATACAGAATACTCCTGCTTTCTAGCTCCCTTGGCCATTAATTATCAAAAAGGTTTAAATAACTATATAGTAAATATAAGGATAATTTACTGAAATAAAATATTTGTATCAGATCTTTTTATACAAAGGATCTGCTGAGGGAGGAAAAAACTAAAAACTCAAGTCTGAAGTTGCAGGCACCACATCATTGCACAGTATTGGTACCTCATTCTGCCTTATTGCTGGTTGTTAGCATTCGAGTTTATCAAGCGATTTGTCAGAATATTAAGCACACATAAAAGGAAGTGATAAATTAATGCCACGTGGATATAAAGATTCAGAAACTGAGACAAAGCTTCAGCAGCACAGTCGTTTTTCATGCCCTTTAAAGCATATTACAACTCCTCTGGTTGGGATACTGGTGAAAGAAGTGAGTTGTGTGTCCATTAATTTTTGTAAACCAGACTTCTAAATGATAATACCTCACATTCCTAACCTTCAGTTTGACTGCTGAACTTGCCAGCAGTACCCAAGGCTGAGCAATGAGTGTTTCACTGAGAGATGGTAGTCTGTTTGTGGAGGTAGCAATGGGGGTGGTGGTGATATTTACTATTTGTGTGGGAAGCAACTTGCGTCAATATCCTTGTTTAACCAGCTTGCTCAAACATTCACTTCACTCCAAGTATTTCACATGCTTTAAACTTGATCTTGAATTGCTGCCTGGGTTACACTTAACAGCCTGCAGATTTAGAAGTCAATTCATGAGATGATCGTCAAATTAGCACATAATTCTTTTAGCTTAAACCTAGTGGAACACTCAGATTGAGCTCTTTCAGCTCAATTTTGTTCTCTGAAAATCTTAAGATTTCAAACTTTCATATATCTTACTCCTTGGTTAACGAAAAGTTAGTGCTATCTATTTTTTAGTGTTTTTTTCCCCATTATCTCTTGGTATCTACAACCATAATAAATTTCTTTAATAAAAATGCTCCAATGGATGCATTTTTAAAAACATTTGCTGCACAATATTATCTTACAGTGGCAGTGATAGAAATCATTTCTCTCTTTTTAGAGGGTGGGATGTGGGTAGAGAGCCTTCATCAGTTGGGTCTAAATTCTATAAACTGAAAGTCAAGGCTCTTTTCAAAAGTTGGCCTGTGGTTTCCTGTCTTCCTCTTTTCATTCTGACACAATTACTCTCTTGAATTTTTACCTTTTGAAATATTACCACATATTTATGAACCACCTAAAACCTTCTGCCCTTTTCCCTCCCAGTCACATTTGATCAGGTCACATTTTCAACACTTATAGCATTTAAAAATAGTTTCCAGATGTCCCTTAAGATGAATTGCCTTTTATTTATAGATCCCTAAGTGATTATAGGGATTTAGCCTTATTTATCACTATATTCTTTTTTTAAAAAATTTTCTTAAAATGTAGAAAAGAAATGTGGCAAACTACTTGTATACACACTACATAGCTGCCCTCATAACATTTATTAACAATTTTTCATTTTTTTAAGATATAAAACATAACATATAGTTGAAATCATTTTTTTTCCCTTCTTTCCAGTCTAATTTCTTCTCCCTTTCTACTCTGCCCATAGGTAAGATCACTCAATGAATTTATTGTGTATCCTTATAATCCATTTTTAAACTGTATACACATGTATCTATGCATATATAGTATTGTGAGGGGTTTTTTGATTCATATAAATTCTATCAGAGAATAGAATTATTATATATATTAATTTTGGTATTCATTATTTTTGAGATTTCTAGAATCTTTAGATTATCAGCCTACTTGATTCTTTTTAACTGTTGAATAGTGTCATTGTATGAATTTACCACAATGTGAATATCGTTGGCTGTATCTTCAAAATATATCCAGAATCCATCTACTTCCCACTATCTCTACTGTTACCTACCCCCCCACACACCAAGGTACCACATGTCTCACCTGGATTATTAAACAGTCTTCCAACTGGTCTACATGTGACCTCCTTGGAGACTCCCAAAACCTATTCTCAATGTAGTCAGAAGGATCCTTTTAAAATGTACATCATATTGTTTCACTAACCTATTCAAAATCCTCAAGTGACTTCACACCTCTCACTAGACACTTTAAAAACTGCTGTATTGAATCTCCTTTTACTTCTATGTGGGAGAGTTTCTCTAGGGCAAATTCCTATAAAGGAAATTCTTTTTTAGACACTGAATCACACATTTTTTCAATATTACTACTTTCTTCCATGCTACTTTCTCAAGTGATTATACCAATTTATGATCACACCAGCAATGTATAAACCATTTTTATGCTTTTGTAGCATCCTGGCATACAACCTTGTACACAATAGATGGTAAATATTTATTTAACTCTTTCATCCTTCAAGGGACAGTTCTGCAACATGCGCCCACCTTAACTCTTCTTATATAACCCATTCAGAAAGATTTATGCTTGACCTTCCTCTGTGGAAATTTTGTAAATACTTTTACTATGGCATCTGCATTTCATATTTTAATATGTATTTCTGCTTCCCCCTCCCCCCTCCTACTTATAGACCTACTTGACCTCAGGGACAGGGTCTTCATTGCATCCTAGTATCTAAGAAGGAAAAATGAAAATTTTCTACTTGTGGATCATCTGTGACCAAGCACAGGGCAATTTCCTTGCACACGTAACTTTTTCATATTTACAGTTATTACTGGTGATAGATACTCTTATTATTCCCATTTTACAGATGAGAAGATGGAGGGCCACAATTTTCTCACTGTTACAGAACCAGGAAAAGGCAGGGCCTATGTTGTAATACCGCCAGACTCTAAAACCTAAGCTCATCCTACCATACTATGTGCTTTCTTATGTCTCCTTGTCTGATATACAGGAGGTGCTTCATATATAGTTGTTGAATATATTCCTTAGATGATACTATATAGATATTGATGGATTCTATTCTGTTTAGCCAATATCAAATTTTGTTAATGTTTAATTTACTTTGATCTTAAGTATTTTGATTCTTAATTAGAGATGGCCTCAACAACTGGAAAAAAAATATAGTTTATCTGTCCTTCACCCTTGGGGTGTGTGTGTGTGTGTGAGAGAGAGAGAGAGAGAGAGAGAGAGAGAGAGAGGGAGAAGGAGAGGGAGAGTGACTGAGGGATTCTATATATTACTTCTACATCCAAGGTAAAGTAAAGATCACTTTTAATTTGAGGATTTTTTGATGATTATTGATGAGTTGGTTTCCAGGAATGACTCATTAAAATGCTAAGAAAGATGGAACATCCTAAAACTTATTCCAACCAACTTGCTGTGAGTGAAGAAAGTCAGACACTTTTTAACTTGAATTAAAAATCAGATTTTTAGGTATAGATTAACTACATATTATTTACTATATTGGACATATCTATTTCATTTATACCTAATCTCCAAAACTCACTTTTCTCCACAGTGCAGTACTTTTCCCCACCACTCACATATATACCATATTCTCATCTGTGTCATTGATTGACTTGAGGAACAGCCCACTGACTTACAGTACAGCAAGAGGTGTTTGATAAACTTGGCAAAAGGTACCTGTTTTAAACTCAGCCCTATTAAGCTTTGGATGTAAGCTCAAGTGTGTTTGCTGTTTTGCTTCTTTTAATCTGAAGGGTCAAAGCTCTTGTTTACTGGTAGTGAAAGGCAGCTGTGGGCGAGATCTGCAGTGTCAGTGTCTACAGATTTGGCAACGAGTTTAACTAAACAACTAAGAGGTATTCTGAACCTTCATTAATATCTAAATGTCAGCTTGAGGGAAGGTACAATATGTCATTTCTTCCAGTTATCCCACTGGCTTTATTGAAAACTCAGCTTTAAACAATAATTCTCTGCCTTTTCACTGTCACCCAATTAAGCTTGAAGATTTTATTTTACTTTTTCAAGATCTCTGTATCTCTTCGGGAGGAAAGAAACATGAAATGGATAGTTTTCACAGCATTGCAGGCAGGTAGTAGATTTGTAATGATTAGCAGTGACACATACTATTTTGGGGCTAGTTTTGTCATTCATATGCATCTGCACTCCAAGTAGGATTTTTCCTTAGCTTTTATAAAAGTATTTGGCATTCTTGGGTGATTCATGTACACAGAAAAGAAATCTACTGTTATTCTCACTAAAATCTTTTAAGGTTATGTTGAGTTTTGCCACTGAAATCACTGAGACTGAGAATTTTAATTTCGTTCATCTTATTCCCCCCACACCAATAAAAGATAAAGAGGTAAAATGTAAACTTAGGGGAAAACCATGGGTCATGTGTAATAGAGCTTTCCCATTGAACTGCTGATTAGTGCAGGTAAGTTAAAATTTTGAATTCATTATAGTTGATTTATTCTTAGTTTTAAAATCTTACTTAGGTTTCATAGTCTCCCCAAAATTAACTATTTATAACCATGTCAGAGAGTGCAATGGAATTGAGAGACGGGAGTTTCAATCTTCTTACCATTTTGGAATTACCAATGAGTAAATTAATGTTTCCGTGACTGCCAGATTTATTTTCCATCAACAGCAATTCATTGAGCACCAACTAAGTATTCAAGTAGATAAGCCCTGGAGATACAACAGTGAACAAAAAGAGACCCAGTAACTCCCATGTGGTGTTGACAGTCTAACATGGAGGCATGCATTAGTCAAACATATGTATTTAAGTTAATAATTGAAAGTATCAAAGTGTTGTAAAGGATGCAGGAGAATTCACAGGAGCTAAGGCAGCCCAGACTAATGGAACATAGCAACTAGTTTGAGGGAAGGGGAGATATCTCAAAAAGTTGTCTTAAGAAAATATTGTATAACCTAGATGAATGTAGGATGAGAATGGATGGAAGGACAGATTTCCCGAAAGAGATAACAGCACATACTAAAAGACTGTAACACTTGGAATGATCAAGGGACAGGAGAGAGAATGGCAGGCCAAGAGCCCAGTGAGGTAAATGAGAGCATTCAGGGCATCATAGACTATGTGGTGAGGATTATGGCTTTCATTCGAAGAGCAATGGGAAACATAGGTGAGTTTTAAGCAGGGCAGTGATCTGACCAGGTTTATGTTAAAAAGAAATCACCCAACTGAAAAGTGAGTATAATTAGGGCTTGTATTGGCAGCTTCAAAGGATCAGTATAATGACCAAAGAGGGCCATATGAATAAATTCAAATAAATTCAAAGTAAAAATTAAAATTACAAAGTATCTAGTAGAGTTAATGAATGCACTCTCAGGATATAACTTTAACTATGAGGGTATATGGTTCAATCTATTATTCAAGACAGACCAATGCTCAAACTTTAGAAACCTGCTCTAAAAATGGAGCGTTAATGGAAGACTTCAAGAGTTAGTAACATCTTCACCTACAGTAATCTTTGAATCTCGGTAATAAAGAAGCCTATTCGGGCTTCCCTGGTGGCGCAGCGGCTGCGCGTCCGCCTGCCGATGCAGGGGAACCGGGTTCGCGCCCCGGTCTGGGAGGATCCCACATGCCGCGGAGCGGCTGGGCCCGTGAGCCATGGCCGCTGAGCCTGCGCGTCCGGAGCCTGTCCTCCGCAATGGGAGAGGCCACAGCAGAGGGAGGCCCGTGTACCACGAAAAAAAAAAAAAGAAGCCTATTGCCACTTAATGTTTTATCTATTGAAAAGGAAACTGAACCGATGGCTCAAACCCTGGATCCTCCAGGAATCAATATACTTGGAGTTGTAAATGAGATATCACCCTTTGATATAATTATTATTAAGATAATAATTCTAAAATAAGATATAATTCATCAACACATATTTATGAATGCCTACAATGTTCCAGATACTGGGTATACAACAGTGACTATTATGGGCTGAACTGTTTCTCCCCAAAACTCATATATTGAATCCTAACTCCCAGTACCTCAGAATGTGACTGAATTTAGAGACAGGACCTTTAAAGAGATAAATAAGGTAAAAGGAGGTTCTACAGGTGGGACCTAATCCAGTGACAGATGTCCTTATAAGAAGAGGAAACTTGGACACCAAAATAGACACCAGAAATGTGTGTGACAAGAGAAAGACCATGTGAGGGCACAGCAAGAAGGCCACCATCTGCACGCCAAAGAGAGAGGCCTCAGAAGAAATCAAACTGGCAGACACCTTGATCTTGAACTTCCAGTCTCCAGAACTGTGATGAAATAAATTTCTGTTGCTTAAGCCACCCAATCTGTGGTATCTTATTATGGCAGCCTGAGCAAACCAATACAGTGACAAAGCTGTAGATCTTTCTTCAAGCAGTTTACTGTCTAATGGGAAACAGAGATAAGCAAAGATACAGAAAGACAGTAAGTTTCATGATAAGGGGAATCTAAGTTGCTATGAAGTAACTTATCTTAATGTGGGGATCAGGGAAGGCTCCCTGGAGAAATTGACATCTAGGTTGAAGGCTAAGTAGGAGTAACAGGGCAAGGAAGAGGGTGGAGTGTTTCAGAAAAAGAATGTATGCAAGAACGTGTGCAGAAGCCGAGAGGACAAGTAGGAATCCCTCCATGCATATTTGCTGATTCTTTTCTAGGCTTATCTCTTATACTGTGGTTAAAATATCCTCATATTTCATCTGGATTGATGCAAATTCCTACAGATTGTTTTCCCTGATTCCATTCTTGTTCTACATTACCTTGTCTCACCACAACAATGGGAAGAGCCTTCAAAAACCTAAATTAGATAAGGTCACTGCCCTTTTTAAAGAGCCTTGAGGACTTCTCACACTACTTACAAATAAGTAAATAAGCACATAATAAATAGAGAACTTCTTACCTGCAAAGCTCCATGTGATCTAGCACATGCTTACCTCTCACACCTCCTTTAATTCCACTCTCCGTCCCCTTATCCCATCCCATCCTAGGCCACACTGGCTTCTTGCTGTTCCACAAAAGCTTGCAAAGTTCACCCCTGCCTCAGGGCCTTCGCGCTTCCTCTTTCCTTTATTTAGAATACTCTGTCACCAGAGTTTTGTGTGTCTATCTCCTTATCTTTCAGGTCTCATCTAAAATATCACCCAATCGGAAAAGTCATCTCTAACTTATCTATCTAACTGTACCTGCTTCCTACTCCTCCATGGTGATATCTATAGTATGACCCTAGTTTATTTTTTTCTCATAGAACTTACATTAAACCATAGTGTTTAGTTAAGTGCGTCCCCTGACTCGCCGTTGTTCTTTCTCCCCACACTATGATTTAAGCTCCATGGGAATAGGAAACTCATCTATTTGTCCACTCCTTTCCTCAGCTTAGGAACTGGCACACTGTAATTATTAAATAAATATGTGTTGAATGAACACTGTCATTCAAGCTGAAGATAGATTAATTTCATACCTAGACTCAGACTATGTTATCTTTAAATAGAGCAGGCAGGAGAGGAAGGGAAGGAATATCAATTGATGCCACTGCTTTCACAAGTCCTTTATGGACAGCTCAGTAGGAACTAAATAATTGGTAATAGCTATTGTGTTTCTCTGTATCACTAAGCCAGAAATGAGTGTTCATGGAAATGTCACTCTATAGCCAAGAGAACAATAAGGAACAATGATCAGTTTGACATTTTAAATAGGAGACGTGTTTTTCTTTGGTTCAATATAAAAGTTTCTATGCAATGCGTAATTATATTTTACACCAGATTTCAGGTGTGCTTAATTACTGTATCAACTCTTTTGTTGATGTATCCTAAAATACACTCGGTTACTATTCTGAGAATGTCTTTAGCCTCCCTTCATGAAGGAGGTGATCCAATCAACAAATGACATGTCATCAAAAATAACTTGTAAACGGGGGTAAGAGTTAGAAATTACACTTTTTTTTTATTTTTGAAAAAACAGAACAATACACACCGTCAAATCCCTGGTTGAGAAGGTGAGTCAATATGAATCCTCTCTCTAGGCTGACCAACCGTTTTGGTTTGCCTGGGACTAAAGCCGTTCTGGGGACATGGATTTTCAGTGCTCAAATGGGAAAGTCCCCAGCAAACCAGGACGCTTTGGTCACCTTACCTCTCTCTTCATCAATTTGTTGTAATGACTGAATAAATCGATGCTTATTAAAGGCATATCATAAAAAGCTGAGTACTTATACGCATTGAAAATGCCAGCTATTGTCAATGGACTTACTAGAGACAGGTGTTTTATACTAAGCAGTTATTTTTGCAGGAAGCTTCTCTGCTCCTGAATATCTCAGCTTGCATAATTGATGTCAGGGACAACTCAGACACCCTTTCTCTGGGGTGGGGATGGGGGCATTTACACAGAACACTGCATAGGAAGGGAGGTTTAGAGAGGGCCACTGGTTGCCTGAGAATAGGTTCCTGAGGAAGAATGAGGGGATGTAGGAAATTAGCTACAGGTAAGAAAACTATACTGATGATCACTATTTAAAAAAATGTTTTTAAAATATATGTATTTTATAGAGTAGTAGCATACATAATTATATATTATATGTTATAATACATATAAAATATATATGTACTAATATGTTTCACAACTATCCCACCCACAAACTGTACCTCTAAGTTTTGGTTTTCTTGCCTGTAAAATGGTGTTAAAAATGTCCCCATTTCATAGGGAGGCTTGCTTCAATGAGTAAATGAGATAATTTATGTATATTACTTTTCATGTACGAAGTACTCATGTTACTTTTCCATTCTTTTATAACAGCTTTATTGAGATATAATTCAGGTACCACACATTTCACCCTTTGAATTGTATTGAGTGGAATCAATGGTGTTTAGTGTATTCACAGTTGTGCGACAATCAGCACAATCAATTTTAGAACATCTTCTTTGCCCTGCTCTCCCCACAAACCCTTGTACCCCTCCATTTCTCCTTAACACCCCAGCCCTAAGCATGTCGTACAATTATCTATTCTAGACAGTACGTATAAATAGAACATACTGTTTTTGTGGATCATACAGTCATACAGTCTTTTGTGACTGGCTTTATTCACTTAGCATAATGTTTTCAAGGTTTATCCATGTTACAGCATTTATCACTAATTCATTCTTTTTTTTATTGCTGAACAATACTTCATTGTACGTAGTCCATTACTGATCTTTTCACCACTTGATGGGCATTTGGGTTGTTTCCACTTTTTAGGTATTATGAATAATGCTGCTATGAACAATCTAGTGCAAGTTTTGCATGGACTTAGGTTCTCAGTTTTCTCAGGTATATTCCTAGAAGTGAAATTGCTGAGTCAGATGGTAACTCTCCATTTAACCTTCTGAGGAATGCCTGACTTTTTTTTTCTACAGTGAATACACCATTTTATATTCCTGCAGTAGTTCACGAGGGTTCTAATTTCTCTACTTCCTTGCCAACAGTTGTTTTTCTGTGTTTTTTATTATAGCCATCCTAGTGGGTGTGAAGTGCTTTCTCCATGTGCTTTTGATTTTCATTTTCCTAATAGCTAGTGATGTTGAGCATCTATTCATGTGTACGTTGGCCATTTTTATATCTTCTTTGGAAAAATGTACATTCAGATCCTTTGCCCTTTATTAATTGGATTGTGTGTCAAATGTTGTTAATATGAATTCATTCCTATACCTCTCAGTATTTAAAGAACACTTGCTATGTTCCAAGTAGTTTATATTTATAGTCTTTAATATTTAAAAAGTAATCCTTCAAATTAGTATTATAATCCCTGCTTTTTAGATTAGGATACTAAAGATCAGAGAATGGAGAAATTTGTCTAGCTAAAAATGTGGCAGATTTAGATTTAGCTAACACGAAGCCTGCATGCTGATTTTTCTGAGGCTAGGTGGCCACCTGAGCATACTGGGGTACGTGAGCTCATCCTCTGTTTTGCTACCTTCTCTGGTTTCTATTAGGAATGTGCCCTGAATGCACATTTTTGATGGCTCCTTCAACGTAGTGAATAACATTCAAACTCCTCAGCACGCCACTCAAAGCCTTCCCATTCTTGGCAACCCCATCATCCCAGGCTCACTCTACGCCATCCCCTAGCCCCTGTACATCATATATGTGGAAAACCACAAGTTTCCCAGTTTCCTAACAGAAGTTTGCACTCTTGTCTCCCGGAAAAATTCTACTGATTCTGTGGGCATCTGCTCAAAATTTGTCATTCACTTTGATACCTGCAGTCACATTCCTTTCCCTCCTATGTGCATATACCTCTTCTTAATCCAAACAACACTGCTTTTGTAACTAGTATGTACTTGATGTGTGCAAAGCAGTGGAAATATAATAGTGGACATGATTCAGTCCCTGACCCTAGAAAGCTTAAATTCTAGTCCGTGTCTGTTTTCACCACTATCCTGTTAATGATCTGAGCCCAGGGATTATATCATTAATCTCACCACCAAGCACAGTCCCTGGAAAAATTTGGATTTTAAGGAAAGTGATTCTGATATGTTACTGGAACTACTGATCCTCATACACTCCATAGGACGATAGACTCTTGCTAATTATGGGGAGAGAATCCAGCAGTATACTGCTGAGAGCTGCACAACAGCATTTCCAAGCTATCTGTCATATGAGTTTTAGAACAAAACAATGTAACTCAAATGTGAAGGTGTGAGGGCACAATGAATATGCAAAGCTGTGAACTAAGTGATAATTTTGCCTTGACTGTTTGAGCTAACTATGAAGAAGATCATAATTAAGGGTGCATTTCTTATAGTGCCAACAAGCATCTTAATCAACTTCTATGGCATTAACTCCAATTGCCATTAGTATACTATGAGGATTCTGTTTTAAATTGCAATGAGTCAATAAATTCCAGATGGTATTTTGGGAGTAAATGTTAACAAAACCTTATCATTTTCCTGAGCAGTCACTTAAGACATGGATGGGGGCTGCACTGAGACGGAAGCAATAATGGGATATTGAAGAGCTATTGGATTTCACAAGTGGTATTTGTACTCTGATGTAAAACGCACAATTATCCTTAAGAATTTTTAATAATTATTTGATTGATGAATTTTAGCTTTATAGCTTTAAAGAAAGACATTTTATTTAGCTGAACAAACGGATAGACTAATAAACTCAAAATAAACGCTGATAAACAGGGTCCTTTGAAACTCTCATTATTAACTTACAATATTTGCATAAATTTGAACACAGATGGATGGCTTTAAATGACTGTCACTAATCAAGAGACTGAAACAAACAAAAGAGTAATAAAATATTATATACAAAGACAGGCTTATTAGCATATTCTATCCCATATCTCCATTGCAATGACATGAAGACAAATATTCCTGATTACACCTGAAGCAATAATGTAACTAAGGCAATAAATCATTTAAAGAAACCTAAGGGGGCTTCTTTTTAAACACATTGATTTAGGTATTAGGCCTGTCACTGAAATATAAACATAAAAGGGAATCAAATTTGTTGCGATGATATATTGTTCAAAGATTTGTCTCATTTTCCTGGAAAAATGTAATCAGTAGGAGGACATGTGACTGTATCTGAGAGGTATTTGTTAAAGACTGTCAGGTTATTATTAGAAAACTTCTTTCAAACGTCCATTGGAATAGATATCATTAGCAGGGCACATCACAAGATCTAAAGTCAAGTCAAAAGTAGTTTAATGCTTGAGTGTTGCATTTTTATTTTTTTTCCCCTTAAAAGAAGATCTAGAAGATACTTTTCTAATTAATTTAACTCTGAAGTCTTATCTTCAAGATGTATAACAAAGTTCACATTATGGAAGAAAATTTGAATATAGAGAAGCAAAGGAAGGAAGAGCAGAGTTATGCTATAACAATATGAGGTGCTCTACCTGTTTTTATTTTCATTTATTTTTTTAATTTTTATTTTATATTGGAGTATAATTGATTAACAATGTTGTGTTAGTTTCATGTGTACAGCAAAGTGATTCAGTTATACATATACATGTATCTATTCTTTTTCAAATTCTTTTCTGACTTAGGTTATTAAAGAATATTGAGCAGCGTTCCCTGTGCTGTACAGTAGGTCTTTGTTGGTTATCTATTTTAAATACAGAAGTGTGTATATGTCAATCACAACCTCCCAATTTATCCCTGCCCTGAACCCTTCCTCCCTGGCAAACATAAGTTCATTCTTTAAGTCTGTGAGTTTGTTTCTGTTTTTTAAATAAGTTCATTTGTATCATTTATTTTAGGTTCCCATATAAGCAATACCATATGATATTTGTCTTTCTCTGTCTGACTTACTTCACTTAGCATGATAATCTCCAGGTCCATCCATGCTGCTGCAAATGGTATTATTTCATTCTTTTTTATGGCTGAGTAATATTCCATTGTATATATGTACCACATTTTCTTTATCCATTCATATGTTGATGAACATTTAGGTTGTTTCCATGTCTTGGCTATTGTAAATAGCACTGCAATGAACATTGGGGTGCATGTATCCTTTCAAACCATGTTTTTCTCCAAATATATGCCCAGGAGTGGGATTGCTGGATCATATGGTAGTTCTATTTTTAGTTTTTTAAGGAACCTCCATACTGTTCTCCATAGTGGCTGTACCAATTTACATTCTCACCAACAGTGCAGGAGGGTTCCCTTTTTTCCACACCCTCTCCAACATTTATTGTTTATAGACTTTTTGATGGTAGCCATTCTGACAGGTGTGAGGTGATACCTCATTGTAGTTTTGAGATTTGCATTTCTCTAATAATTAGCAATGTTGAGCATCTTTTCATGTGCCTCTTGGCCATCTGTATGTCTTCTTTGGAGAATTGCCTATTTAGGTCTTCTGCCCATTTTTTGATTGGGTTTTTGTTTGTTTTTGATATTGAGCTGTATGAGCTGTTTGTAAATTTTGGAGATTAATCCTTTGTCTGTCACATCATTTACAAATATTTTCTTCTATTCTGTGGGTTGTCTTTTCATTTTGTTTATGGTTTCCTTTGCTGTGCAAAAGCTTTTGAGTTTAATTATGTCCCATTTGTTTATTTTGTTTTTATTTCCATTACTCTAGGAGATGGATTGGAAAAGATCTTGCTTCGATTTATGTCAAAGAATGTTCTGCCTATGTTTTCCTCTAAGGGTTTTATAGTATCCAGTCTTATATTTAGGTCTGTAATCCATTTTGAGTTTATTTTTGTGTATGGTGTTAAAGAATGTTCTAAAGACAATCTCGTCAATAAATGGTGCTGGGAAAACTGGACAGCTACATGTAAAAATGAAATTAGAACATTCTTTAACACCATGCTCTACCTATTTTTTAAAACTCCATCTCAAAGAGTAAGGAAGAAGGCCCTCTATCCAATAATCCCCTGAATTCTATGCTGCAAGGTGTGCAGTATCCCAGGCCTGATATTTATTAATTTATTGGTACACAAAACAGAGCTGTCCTACAGACCAATGGTGACTATTGATTTGAACCCCAAGAAGTTTAAGTTATTAAGAATTGATATTTTTATCAAAATCTTGTCTTAACTTTTAAAACTATTTGAATCATGCTGTGATGTTATGTTTTATGATTTTCTTTTCTAGTTGTCCAGTCTTACATTTAGGTCTGTAATCCATTTTGAGTTTATTTTTGTGTATGGTGTTAACGTTCTAAAGACAATCTCGTCAATAAATCGTGCTGGGAAAACTGGACAGCTACATGTAAAAATGAAATTAGAACATTCTTTAACACCATGCTCTACCTATTTTTTAAAACTCCATCTCAAAGAGTAAGGAAGAAGGCCCTCTATCCAATAATCCCCTGAATTCTATGCTGCAAGGTGTGCAGTATCCCAGGCCTGATATTTATTAATTTATTGGTACACAAAACAGAGCTGTCCTACAGACCAATGGTGACTATTGATTTGAACCCCAAGAAGTTTAAGTTATTAAGAATTGATATTTTTATCAAAATCTTGTCTTTTAAAACTATTTGAATCATGCTGTGATGTTATGTTTTATGATTTTCTTTTCTAGTTGTGATTATCATGTTCCCTACTACCATAATTGAATTTTTCCACTGAACTAATGCCTAAATTCTTTTATAGTTAGGTACCTAATTTTAAAGACACTTTAGTATAGTGTTATCAGTCCAATAATTAGTCATACAGATATCCAGAATCTACAGAATCTGTATGAAGACTTATGGCCTCACATCCCCTGATCAAAATGTCTGGATAATCTATTTAGTCACCAAATAATGACTGAATTCTTAGGTGCCTACTGTGTGAAGTATTATTAATTTATCTTAAAACAAATTTCTAGTTTTTGTTTATCTACTGAGCAGCTTTTGGAGGAATAAGTATGAACCTATGGACAGTCTGAGATTCTTTGAACAAATTTTAGGAAAAAGAAAACAAAAATCCATGGTTCCTTAATGGCAATGGATTATTTCAGCCTTACTACCATTTGCATAAAAGCAATGTCTCTTTTACTATATGAAAAGGAAAACTATATTTTAAATTTTTAAAAAATTGTTGGTCTTTAATTCTTATAATAGACCATAGTACTTAGTGTATTGATAATCTTTTCCATTTCCCCTTTTCTTTTGGGGACAGTTCTACCTCTAATTCTTCAACTTCTTCCTATCCCAACACACATAGCTATAGAAGTCATGTGACCCAGAATTGTCCAGAGGATTCCATTTTTCTGATATCAGTGATTAATCAAAAATAAACAAAAAGGAACACATTTAAAAATCAGTGTTTTTCTCTGATTACTCATACAGACCCCAGGGTAAATATGTTCTCTTATTCTGTAAGGTTGGGACTTCTATGTTCCATACTACTTAAGAAGGCTAACTAGAGTAGGCTAGGATGATACCAACATGCAATGGGAAGCAGAGAAAACAAAAGATAAGAGATTAATGGAAAGAATCCTGCTATTTCTGAGTCCCAATTCTAGTGTTGAGATTCCTGGTCTCTATAGATCATCCTTGGATTTGAATTAGGCACAGTGTGCTTCCTAGTAAAATATGCCAATAAATCCCTTTTGATTCAGTGATTACTTTTTTCCCCTATAACTGAAAAAAGTCTTGGCTTGCACTTCTCCTTTAATGTTGCTGAATAGATTGGTTTGCATGCTTCAACACTCTTATTAAAATTACATTTATTGAACATCTACTATATGCCAAGCACTAGCCTCACAAAAACAGAAGCGATAATCCTTATATTTAGGAAGCTCTCACTCTATGAGAAACTTACACATAAACCATTAACTATAATAAAAACTTGTATGTTCTATTAAAATGTATACAGTATGCTCTATGAACATGGAGAATTTTTTTTGGTATTTTTAGTCTGTGATTATGAGTGTTAGAAACCGTGCACAGAGAAAATGTCTATAGAGACAGTCATATACACATATGTTTTCACCATCGACATCATCATTATCATCATCATCAAAGAATCTCATTGTAACTGACACAGGAGTGGGGAGTAACCTTCACAGAATCTTAATTTTGACACTTCAAGTCATTTCAAAGTTCTAAACTACCTATTTGGTCTAAATGCAATTTATTCTCCACAAACTTTCACTTTGGTTCCTTCTCATCAAAAACTGCTCAAAATGGAAAAATGCTTTTATATTTAGATTTTTTGCTTTACGTTGATGGCTGAGATATATATATATATATATATATATATATATATATATATATACCACATACAGGATAATTCCAAGGAGAAACATGCCAAGTGATGGCTGAGATATATATATATATATATATATATATATATATATATACCACATACAGGATAATTCCAAGGAGAAACATGCCAAGACACATATTAATCAAACTATCGAAAACTAAATACAAAGAAAACATATTAAAAGCAGCAAGGGAAAAACAACAAATAACATACAAGGGAATCCCCATAAAGTTAACAGCTGATCTTTCA
>NC_041220.1:96138505-96138832 GCF_002837175.3 Physeter macrocephalus | reverse complement strand
ACCAAACCAGCTTTACAACAAATGCTAAAGGAACTTCTCTAGGCAGGAAACACAAGAGAAGGAAAAGACCTACAATAACAAACCCAAAACAATTAAGAAAATGGTAATAGGAACATACATATCGATAACTACCTTAAATGTAAATGGATTAAATGCTCCAACCAAAAGACATAGGCTGGCTGAATGGATAAAAAAACAACACCCATATATATGCTATCTACAAGAGACCAACTTCAGACCGAGGGACACATACAGACTGAAAGTGAGGGGATGGGAAAAGATATTCCAAGCAAATGGAAATCAAAAGAAAGCTGGAGTAGCAATTCT
>NC_041220.1:96135599-96138278 GCF_002837175.3 Physeter macrocephalus | reverse complement strand
ACACAACACTATGAGACTAGGTATCAATTACAGGAAAAGATCTGTTAAAAAAAAATAGAAACACATGGAGGCTAAACAATACACTACTAAATAACCAAGAGATCACTGAAGAAATCAAAGAGGAAATCAAAAAATACTTAGAAACAAAAGACAATGAAAACAAGATGATCCAAAACCTATATTATGCAGCAAAAGCAGTTCTAAGAGGAATGTTTATAGCAATACAATCCTACCTCAAGAAACAAGAAACATCTCATATAAAAAACTTAACCTTACGCCTAAAGCAATTAGAGAAAGAAGAACAAAAAACCCCCAAATTTAGCAGAAGGAAAGAAATCATAAAGTTCAGAGCAGAAATAAATGAAAAAGAAATGAAGGAAACAATAGCAAAGATCAATAAAACTACAAGTAAGCACTGAAATTGAGACTGTGATTAAAAATCTTCCAACAAACAAAAGCCCAAGACCAAATGGATTCACAGGTGAATTCTATCAAACATTTAGAGAAGAGCTAACGCCTGTCCTTCTCAGACTCTTCCAAAATAAAGCAGAGACAGAAACACTCCCAAACTCATTCTACGAGGCCACTATCACCCTGATACAAAAACCAGACAAAGATGCCACAAAGAAAGAAAACTAAAGGCCAATATCACTGACGAACATGGATGCAAAAATCCTCAACAAAATACTAGCAACAGAATTCAGCAGCACATTAAAAGGATCATACACCATGATCAAGTGGGGTTTAACCAGGAATGCAAGGATTCTTCAATATACACAAATCAATCAATGTGATAAACCATATTAACTAATTGAAGGAGAAAAACCATAATATCATCTCAGGAGATGCAGAAAAGGCTTTCCACAAAATTCAACCCCCATTTATAATAAAAACCTTCCAGAAAGTAGGCATAGAGGGAATTTACCCCAACATAATAAAGGCCATATATGACAAACCCCAAACCAACATAGTTCTCAAAAGTGAAAAACTGAAACCATTTCCCTTAAGATCAGGAACAAACAAGGTGGTCCATTCTCACCACTATTATTCAACATACTTTTGGAAGTTTTAGCCACAGCAGAGGAGAAAAAGAAATAAAAGGAATCCCAATCAGAAAAGAAGAAGTAAAGCTGTCACTGTTTGCAGATGACATGGTACTATATACAGAGAATCCTAAAGATGCTACCAGAAAACTACTAGAGTTCATCAATGAATATGGTAGAGTAGCAGGATACAACATTAATGCACAGAAATCTCTTGCATTCCTATACATTAATGATGAAAAGTATGAAAGAGAAATTAAGGAAAAACTCCAATTTACTATTGCAACAAGAAGAATAAAATACCTAGGAATAAACCCACCTAAGGAGACAAAAGACCTGTATGCAGAGAACTGTAAGACACTGATGAAAGAAATTAAAATGATACAAACATATGGAGAGATATACCATGTTCTTGGATTAGAAGAATCACTGTGAAAATGACTATACTACTCAATGCAATCTACAGATTCAGTGCAATCCCTAGCAAACTAACAATGGTAGTTTTCACAGAACTAGAACAAAAAATTTCACAATTTGTATGGAAACACAAAAGACCCCAAACAGCCAAAGCAATTTTGAGAAAGAAAAATGGAGCTGGAGGAATCAGGCTCCCTGACTTCAGACTATACTACAAAGCTACAGTAATCAAGACAATATGGTACTGGCACAAAAACAGAACTATAGATCCATGGAACAGGATAAAAAGCCCAGAGATAATCCCACACACCTATGGTCAACTAATATATGACAAAGGAGGCAAGGATATACAATGGAGAAAAGACAGTCTCTTCAATAAGTGGTTCTAGGAAAACTGGACAGCTACATGTAATTGAATGAAATTAGAACACTCCCTAACACCATACACAAAAATAAACTCAAAATGGATTACAGACCTAAATGTAAGACAAGACACTATAAAACCCTTAGAGGAAAACATAGGCAGAACACTCCTCTATGACATATATCACAGCAAGATCCTTTTTGACCCACCTCCTAGAGAAATGGAAATAAAAACAAAACTAAACAAATAGGACCTAATGAAACTTAAAAGATTTTGAACAGCAAAGGAAAACAAACAAGATGAAAAGACAACCCTCAGAATGGGAGAAAATATTTGCAAATGAAGCAACTGACAAAGGATTAATCTCCAAAATTCACCAGCAGCTCATGCAGCTCATGCAGCTCATGCAGCTCAATAGCAAATAAAACAAACAACCCAATCAAAAAATGGGCAGAAGAGCTAAATAGACATTTCTCCAAAGAAGATGTACAGATTGCCAACAAACACATGAAAGGATGCTCAACATCATTAATTATTAGAGAAATGCAAATCAAAACTAAGATGAGGTATCACCTCCCACGAGTCAGAATGGCCATCATCAAAAAATCTACAAACAATAAATGCTGGAGAGGTTGTGGAGAAAAGGGAAGCCTCTTGCACTGTTGGTGGGAATGTAAATTGATACAGCCACTATGGAGAACAGTATGAAGGTTCATTAAAAAACTAAAAATAGAACTACTATACGACCCAGCAATCCCACTACTGGGCATATACCCTGAGAAAACCATAATTCAAAAAGAGTCATGTACCAAAATGTTCATTGCAGCTCTATTTACAATAGCCATGACATGGAAG
>NC_041220.1:96103673-96135377 GCF_002837175.3 Physeter macrocephalus | reverse complement strand
ATAACAAATACCGTATGCTAACACATATATATGGAATCTAAAAAAACAAAAACAAAAAAATGGTTCTGATGAACGTAGGGGCAGGGCAGGAATAAAGACGCAGACGTAGAGGATGGACTTGAGGACACAGGGAGGGGGAAGGGTAACCTGGGATGAAGTGAGAGAGTGGCATGGACATATATACACTACCAAATGTAAAACAGAGCTAGTGGGAAGCAGCTGCATAGCACAGGGAGATCAGCTTGGTGCTTTGTGACCACCTAGAGGGGTGGGATAGGGAGGGTGGGAGGGAGACGCAAGAGGGAGCAGATGTGCATATATATGTATATGTATAGCTGATTCACTTTGTTATAAAGCAGAAAGTAACACACCATTGTAAAGCAATTATACTCCCATAAAGATGTTAAAAAAGGAAAAAAATTAAATATGAAACAAAAGACATTACAGTTGATACTCTAAGTTTAATAAATTATATCCAAATAACTAGGAGACAACTTCTGGAAAACATCAACTTATCTGGCTCTGCAGTATCCATTTTAAACCCTCCCTTGGTGTTTCAATTATTACAGAGGATGTTGGGAACACTTGGAATGAGAGAAACACTGAGATTCATATTTCTATCATGAAATCATATCATCAGTGTTCACAAATATTTTAAATATTTAAAATATAACATTGCCTCTGCCTTACCCAATGATCTAGAATTACTTGAATGAATTAGATGCTCTTGCGAAAAAGCTGAAGATGCCAGTAGATCAATGTTCACTTTAACTCTTAAAGAATAGAGGCTGTCAGTTAAAATAGAGGTAGGATGTCCTGTATCCCATAGCTCTCTGCCGTTGGCATGTCATTCTTCCCTAAAGGGTAATCTGCTTTGCACCTATCAATTGAAGGGGGGGTGATGGACTACATGATTAAAAGTCATAAAAATAACATGTTATTCTAAGATGGCTGGGTACTGAAAGCCCCAGGTCAGCTCTTATGTACTTTTCAAATTTGGAAGCAAAGGCAATCACACACACCATGGGGTCACTCCCCACAGGGATGATTTGGGGAGTTAGTGGAAGGAGGCTGAGAAACCGGACCTCACAAGTTTATTATAGGCAGCTGCAATTTTAACCAAGGCCTGGGCCTCTCGGACTCAATTTTTTTGTCAAGGTTAAGTCTGTTTTCCCAGAGTTTAAACCAAAATGATGAAAACTGCCTTTGAACTTGAAGGCTCTGTGATAAGAGAAAAAATTAAAAGACATCTGAAGACAGGAAAAGGGGAAATTGACTTTCTTCTTCATTTGACTGTTCAGAAAAACCAGTAATTATACTTGTTATTTTAAAATTTAACTTAATTCCTTTAATCTGAACATTTCAAAGTGCTTTCAAAAGCTCACAAATTACTATTAATCCCATGGCATAAAATGATCTATGTCATTATAATGGTATGCTATGTTCAAATCAAATCACAAGAGTTTTGATCATTCCGCTGAGATTTCAGTTTCTTTTTCCTCTCTAATAAATTAATTTGGAGAGGAAAAGCAACTTTGTGTCAGTGATTGAGCAGTAATTTCAATGCATACATATCACATATGCAAATTTGCATAGACAGAGGTATATTTATTTTTTTTAAGTAGTCACAAAGAACCCACAAAAAGCAGAGAACAGTCTAACTAAATAGTAAACATAAAACTCACATTCAGTTTATACTAAGACTATCCCACCAGCACTTTGATCCCAAACACATAAGATGCTCTGGGATTCCTTTCTTTGTATATCTTTCTTTCATAATCTTCTTGCTACCATTCATGGGATGGGGAAATGTTAGACTAGAAAGGACTTCAGAAACCATCTGTTATGTAGCTCCTTCTTTTACATGTGTGGAAAGTGATACACAAAATTAAAGCAACTTGAACAGGTTAGTAGAATAACCAGAATTTATGCTCAGAGCTTCTGCTGCCATCTCTTCTTTCAAAATCTCTTCAAAAAATAATCACATGGTTTAGGACTCTATAACAAATGTGGTGAGTGAGTTTTCTTGTTTGTTTTTCCTTTTACTTCTGTCACCCAGCATCCATTTTCCTTCAAAAAAAAACTTAGCCACCACAATTTAATTTGTAAGTAATGACTCCTCTCTCACCATCAGCCCAGGCTTAAGAGGCGTAAGGTTGAGGCATGCAGTCCAGGTCTGAGCAATCAGAGCATGATGTTGTCCTCGCCAGACAGTAGATTCAGGATGGGGCATGTGATCCAGAGTGGGCGTGAGGAATCTTCTGGGTCTGCTCAGTGGGCAGGAAGCAGCTGCTCTTACCCACTTCGATTGACCCTAGCAGGATATGAGGCAAGTATTGTTAGCAGTCACCTAGCACCATGGAAAGCCAGAAAATAAAGCCATTAGGGTAGAAGCCAAAAGGTGAGAGATTAAATGGATTTCTGATGCCATATTAAATTAAGTGCCATCTGAAGCCCAGAATTACCACCTGGGCCTTTCAGTTATGTGGACCAATAAATTGTCATTGTTGTTGCTGAAGCCATTTGGGGCTAGGTTTCAGGCCACTTGAGTCTTATCTAAGGTTGCTAGATAAAATACAGGCTGCCTCGTTAAATTTGAATTTCAGAAAACAGCAAATAACTTTTCAATATAAGTATGTCCCATGCAATATTTAGAAAATTGGACAACTTTAATCCTAACTCCTAGAGCAAGCTATTTCTAGATGTGGAGCAAGGTCAGTGAAGAAAAGGAAGACTCCTGTGACCATAGAACAGAGGCAAATAATACCATGGGATGTAGCGTCCACTTCTCGTTAGAGGAATAAGAGCTACTTTGCACAAATAACAGAGAAAAGAAAAGGCAAGGTATTTATCAAGCTGATGTTCCAAATCCTTTCTTTCCCATCCTATCTCTAGGTTGGTTTCAACCCCAAAGTCCTGGAATTCATCCACTCAGGAAGGAGGCTGTAAGAGCCATTATGTTAATTTAAGCATGACTTCCTCAGAGTTCAGCTTAACTCAGACTGCCTGTACTTCAGATATGCAGGGCATTGTTGGGGAGGGTGGGTAAGAAGGTCCCAATTCCTCCACTTCAAAGGCCTTAATCTGTCCAGAGGAAAAAACAGAGGTGGAAACATGAGAATTGTAATGCCTGTTGCATTGGTACAGAGAGAATAAGAAGGTCAGTCTCGGAGGAGATGGCATTTAAGCTGGACCTTGATGGAGAGGTATGGGGTGAGGGTCCCAGACTGTTCATCTCGAAAAGAACAAATGCCCTCTTAACAATTCCTCTTTTCTTCCTTCTCCTTCTTTTTCCCCATTGCCCTTCTTTTCTTCCCCCTTTCCTCCTGCTTTTCTAATAATAGTGATGTTGTTTAGCAAGATAGCACTGTCAAGGGCAAAGCTAATGGTAGGGTGGAGTCTAGTGGGCTTAAGTGGTGCTGGCTTGGTTAGGGCTCATGAATATAGAATTCAAACTATGTTACACTTGCATTCCTCAAATGCATAGAATTTTAGAGCTGGAAAGGACCTTTACCAAACCCTGATTTCATAGGTGAGAGAACAAATGGGAAATCAGATAGCTGATGACAGTTGCAGATCTGGGACTAGAACTCAGTGAGGTTGACTCTAAAATCAGGCTTGTTCTGCCTTACTTGAGGGCATTTAACCAGCAGGCTTTTTCTACCCCAATATGATTCCCCCTCAAAGATTACCAGGTGAAAATATACACCTGAGTTTTATTTTCATCTTATTCTCTATCAACCTAGAGTGATCTCATTTAGATCTTTCTCAAATCAGGAAAAGCATGGACTTTCTCTTTAAGGAATGAAGATGTGCGCGGACTGTCCCATTTTACAAATCTCCTATGCCGTGCTCAAAGGGAAACCCAAGGGGCTCCCCAAACACTTCCATTTCTCTTTTTCTGGGACAGATCTATTAAGGTGTCACTGTTCAAAAAACTCAGCAGCAAGTGAACTTGCCCATGTTGGATGTGGGTCTGCTGAACTTGAGTCAAACCATTTCCCTATTCCAGTTGTGAATGTAGCAAGAAAAGGAATCATTTTCAGCTTCTTAAAAATCTTGTACTAATGTACTTAAGAAAGGCTGGCAACAGAGAATCAAGGAGCACAGGATCCTGTCTGCTTTTACTTATGGCAATGAGATGCACACTGTAAAACCAGGTTACCAGTGAAAATGAGCCTGATGTGCTAATTCATAGCTCATTTTCTATACTTATGTCATAGGTTCATTATATAATTTAGCAAGATTCTGGGGCCTTTCTCTAAGGAGGGCAAGTTCTAGAAAATAGAGGTGCTAGACAAGCATGAGGGTAGTCCTTTGATGAAGGGAGATTTTAGGTCTCTATTTTTCTGAAGCTCATGCTATTTACACCTCTAGCCTCTGATATCTTAATAATGAAATAATGGTGCAGATTTTTACTTCCCCCAAAGCATACACTTCCGCATGCATGGAAAGGATCCTTCAGCATGTCATGGATGAAAAAGCAAGTAATGTCCTATTGATTTAAAATGAGGCATTAAAGGGTCTTTGATGTAATTTATCTTTTAAAAGCATATACTTTATCCTCCAGGTTACTTACAGTGGATACGTTCTTAACTGCTTTGGAATGCAGAATGAGAAAAAAAAAAGTGATTTGTCTTCTTTATATACACTGGCTAGATGGATTCTCTGGATTTACTTCAATTTCCCCAAATCTGAAGGCTACATTTTTTAAGAAAGCAGAGTTATTCAAAAAAGATAGCTTTCTCATGGTTGCAAAGTCATATTTCTTCAATGGAAACATACACGGCTATTTCTTCCTCAAAGAGTAAATGACTCACAGCAAATTCCCATCTACTACTGTCTCTTCATATTACCATACTCATGGATATGATATGGTCACGCCAAATAGGAATATCTCATCATGGAATTCTGTTCATACAGAAAGCCAAAGCATTAAATGGCTAATAGGCCCTGTTAATCCCCCAGTGCCTCCTTGTAGGTGGGAGTGACTACGTTCTTATGCTGGTTTCCTAACATAGCTCGTTGCAGACAGGGACAAAACTCTCTTCCTCTTCCCTTTACTACTGTTTCTAAAAGTCTTTAGCCCTACAATGGAAACATTAGAATGGAATGCCCACACAATCCCACCTGCCAATCTCTCATCTGCACCTGCTCGTGCAGATTTCTCTCTCTAGTTATAGATGCACAGCCAGGCTCGGATCTTAGAGGTACTCTTCTACTCATTCTGTGGTCCCATTATCTCTCCAGGATGTACCTATTCTCTCTTACATCATCATTTTCCCTCTTCACTGAATTTTTAGCATACAAACATACTATAACAAATCCTATTTTTAATAAAGGCTTCCTTGGGCCCCTCATGCCTCTTAGAGATTTCCTGTGCCCCTTTAAAATTAAACCCCTTTGCTTCAATATCCCCTCTCACTCATTCATAAACCTATAAACTCACATCAGTCAGAATTTAGTCTGTACCACTCCATTGCCATGGTCACACATGACACCTCTTTGTCAAATCCAGTGGTCTTTTCTAGCTCTCATCTTACTGGACTGATAAGCAGCATTTGACACAATTGATAACTTTCTCCTCCTTGGAACATTTTCTGCCCTTGGCTTCAGTAAGATGTTCTTGACTCTCTACCTCTAGGCTGTTCCATCTCCGTCTCCGTTTTTTATTAACTAACAGTTTATTGATCTTTAGACACTGGAAGGCCTCAGGGTTCTGCCCTCCAATCTCTGTTGTTGTCTATGTACACTCAACTGGAATTGCGTTGGCTCTGCATTGAAGATATACCCAAGAGCTGTTTGTGACTCAAGATTTCCACTGCTATCACTTTAGTCCATATCAACATGTTCTCCCCTCTGTACAACTGAAATGTTGCCTAGCTGTCACTTTCGCCACCTACAGTCTGTTCTCGACCCAGGGGCCCCAGCAGCCAGTGCCATCCTTTTAAAATATAAGTCAGATCGTGTCACTGTTCTGCCCAAAATCCAGTGTAAGTTCATCCCTCCACTTTTCCTTTGGAATAAAATTTAAAACTTCAACATGATCCACTCTACCTTATGGCTTTACCCTGACTTACACTTACTACCCAGCAGCCACAGTGGGTTTGGTTTCTTACTCTTTCTTGAATATGCCAAGGACACTCTCATCCATGGGTCTTGTGTTCACATATTTCTCTGTCTGGAGAGCTCCCCCAGCAGATATCTGAGCAACTCGCTCCTCCAAATAACTCAGCTGTTGCCCAATAAATGTATACGTCCCATTCCTATCAGTCTCTATTCCCCTGAGCCTGCTTTATTTTTTTAAGTACTTACTAAAACAAAAAGAATTATTTGTTATTGTTGTCTGCCTCCTTCAGATTATAAGCTCCATGATAGCAGGGATTTGTTGTATTCTCTTCTGTCCCCCTAGAATCTAGAACAGCGCTAGTCACTTAACAGCTACTTAATAAATATCTGTGGTTGAATGAATCTCTATGAATCTCTACCTCTGCTATATAACATCACCTATGTCTGTCTTACTAACCCAAGATACCTCTGAATCTCAATCAGATTCGGAGTAATTTTTCTGTTTTAAAATATCCTAATCATATACACAATTGAACGCATACATATTAGTTTATATACACATATGTATACAGGCACACACATATAAAATATGAACAATTTTCCAATGATCTAACCAACATCTAATATGAAAAGGTGTTATAGACATATTCTAAAAATGTTAGAGTAATTTCTAGCTATTGTGTTTGGACCAAACAATAAGTGAATTATATACAATGTTTGAATGAGAAAAAACGTTTTAGATTTAGTGGGAATGATTAGGTTGGGACATATTGTAATTGCAGTTGATTTGTCATACATCAGAAATCACTGGTAACTAAATTATAATATAACTTTAAGATATCTAAGTGTTTTGTAATAATTTCATAAAAATAGAAACTTCTGATATTATATCCTCTAAACTAGAACCTTTCAAGGAAAACCCCACCAGATATTTCTTTTCTAGTATTAGAGCCCAATGTATTAGGCAGGAAAGTGTTCAGGTGGTAGGGTAAAGAAATCAATCTCTGAAGCCACACAGATGTGGATTCAGATCTTTACTCTGCCACCTACCAGCTCAGCAACTAACTTGCTTATCTTTTCTGTGCTTCAAGAGAATTAAAATGAAATAATGCCTATAAAGCACTAAGCATCATGTGTAACACATGGAAAGACCCAGCAAATGTCAGTCACTATCACTGTTATTACTGTTAGTCCAAGTATTACCTACAAATACGTAAACTGCTCTGTAGGGCCAGGCTGAGATCACTTCAGCTAATTATCAAGGAAGCCTCAGTCCATCGCAGGTAGTGGCCTGTCCTCTTTTACGTCTTAAAGACAGAAGACCTTGCTCTCCTTTCAAAAGTCAACACTTCTCAACCTCTCAAGCAGATAAATGACTAGTGGCTGAGGAGGTGGAAACTTAGAGGACTTTGTGAAGATACTTTATTTGGTTAGAAAAAAAAAAAAAAACTTCTATAAAGAGGCACATTGAGACCCTTTTTTGCCTTTCCTCCCTATCCAATAGAGCAGAGGATATAAATATTATCATCAACAAAATAGGCAAAAATGTTTTCATAGTTATACTAAATGTTACTGGCTTTTTTCCACTGAGTTGATATTTATACTAATGGTACCAAGTCAGAGGTGGGTAAAACAGCTAGTGTCTTAGCTGTGGCATCAAGCAGTACTAGTAGTCACTGTATTCTTCATGATCACACACTGGCAGAGAACAAGCAGGCCAGTCTCAGTTAATGATGTATTTAATGACAATAAGTACATTTATTAAATCTCAACTCTTGAGCACGTTTGTTGAATATTCTTTGTGACAAAATAGGAGGTATATATAAATGGTACATCTGTTGTCTACCTAAGAATGTCTCAGGGAAGGGCACTTGTGTAATTGTGAGCTGAATTAGTCACCTTTTGCAAGGGTCAGTGTTTTTACTTGAGAGAACTGACAAACTATCATTATTATTGGGAACGATCAGTGAGCTTAATCCTTCAGGGAAACAAACTAACAGTATTTGCAGCTAAGGATAAAATTTGAGTTTTCAAGCAGAAATTCGAATTTTGGAAAACTCTGATCTGCCACCATGAGCTTGGCAGTTCTGCAATACTTTAATCTTTTCTGATGAGATTGGTGATAATATTAATGAATGTGATTTTTTGATATCATATAATGAAATGTGACCACTTGGAAAATGTGCATAACTTAGTGACTCAGTATTTTCCAAATGACCAATACATCATGTACATCATGTTACAATACATGATGTTACAATACCATGCATGGGTAAAAGATCCATGGTTCAAGATGGATCCAGTAGATTTTTAGAGTAACTGCAATTCTACGTGGTTATGCAAGTCTCTCCTCTCACCTCTTCTTTGTTAACTGCCTTCCAACAAGACAGGACTCCTTATGTTTTGTTTTGTTTTGGTTAACATGCCTCTGGGCTCTGCTCATGGCATTTCCTCTGCCTGGAGAACATAGTTACATAGCAGGTCTTAACTTGATTCAGATCTCTCCACAAATGCCCCCTTCATAGAGAAACCATCTCTAACAGCCCTATTCAAAGCAGCCTCCTCCATATGTTCAGTTTTCCTCATTGTCCTAATAATAACTGGCCATTCACTAACAAATTTATTAAGTGTTTCCAAGGGGATGTAAGCTCTGCGAAGCAGGGAACTTATTTATTTTGTCTCTCTTGTTCACTAATGTCAGCCAGAGCCTTGAACAATGTCTGGGGTATATTATGCACTCAGTAAATGTTGGTTGAATGAATGGATCAATGAGTGAATAAACGTTTTAAATTTTAGTATTCTCAGGATCAGAAGAATAAATACGTTGAAAAAATTCACACAGATTTTTGGTGACAAAGCTAGAATTGATATCAGCTTAATGCCAGAATCCAAACTCTTAAATAGTACAGTTTTCTACATTTTGAGTTCTCTAAGTACTTATCCCTCTATTTCCCTTGCCAGCTTTTATCTTAGGCCATATAATATAACTTAATTTAAAAAGACTTTTTTTTTTTTTTTGGTTAGGCAAGCTGTTCCTCTTTCACTCCAAATAATTTAATTAAGGAGAGAACGAGTAAGATGTATAGTCATTTGTAAGAAGACTTACCTACTATACAAATATAGGTCATCCAGAATGTTGGAATAAAGTTGTTTGATAGATGAGAACTTGCAAAACTTATCAATATTCACAGGGCAAAAAAAAACAGCAGAATCTCCCTGGGATACAATTTTGATTTTCTATGGATAATTTACAGGGTTATAAAATAGCTCAAAACACAAAGACACACAAACCCCATACAATCAAAAAAAAAAAAAAAAACCCCAAAACAAGACAATGCCCGTAGACATCAAAGATACCCAGTAATCATTCTTGGTCCATTTCAAAGTCTTATATACAATTTTTTTTGGGGGGGTGTGGTATGCGGGCCTCTCACTGTTGTGGCCTCTCCCGTTGCGGAGCACAGGCTCCGGACGCGCAGGCTCAGCGGCCATGGCTCACGGGCCCAGCCGCTCCGCAGCACGGGGGATCTTCCCGGGCCGGGGCACGAACCCGTGTCCCCCGCATCAGCAGACGGACTCTCAACCACTGCGCCACCAGGGAAGCCCCATTATACAATTTTTTAATACAAATTTTTAAATCAAAGGGCAATGAGTGTCTTTCAGACCTAATAACCGCACAAGTTAAGATTTATCTTATATACTAATATGATAGTATAAAAATATTTGCATTCAGAGACTTCTCAAATCCTTTGTCTTAATTTTCTGTCTTCCCCACCCAAGTAGAATTCAATGTTGATCTGCTCAGGTTTTGGGTAATAGCCTGTTTTGCTAACCATGAGAAAGTGTGAAGAGACAAATTACAAGAATGAAATTTGGACTGACTTAAGTTATAAAGCTTCTGAAAGAGAGCAGAGAGGAGGAGGAGGTGGAGGAGTATAGGCTGAGGATTTTGAGGAGGTTTTGAGGAGGAGACTTTAGGTGCAGCTCTTATGGTGTGAGGGTTTGGGGAGAGAGATGCTTGAAGGTATCTGGAAGATGTTTTGCTGTGTTCGTTGCAATGTAATTTTTTTTGGTGCAGTTGTTTCAATTCAATTGTTCCCATGCAATGCAATTTAATTAATCCTTTAGACCATTTTTGAGAGATGTTATGAAAGCCAAATTACTTTGCTATTCTAGTTTGCACTTGGAATTATATTTATTTTATTTTATTTGTAACAAGCAAGGTGTGGCTCCTTGTCATAAGGAGACTCGGTATAATTATTGTTATAGGGATTTGCCTACCAAATTTAATTTGTGGAGTTTGGTCACATATAGTGTTGATATGAGCTATATTTCTTTTCACTTTTTCACTCATAGGCATTGCTTTAAATAAGGGTTAGTTTACAGCCCACGAACATCCCAGATTTGTTTCTTCTGTGATTTTAGGGTTGTACTGTCAAATATGGTAGTCATCAGTCATATACTATTATTGACCACTTTAAATGTGGCTAGTGAGATGGAGAAACTTAATTTTTATGTTATTTCATTTAAATTTTAAAACAGATACTAAATTATTGGAAAACTTTTAAGAATTTTTACAATAACATGTATGTGGATCTACTTTTTTGACCTATATATTTTATGAAATCTAAATACAGATCAGGTATTCCTGATGAAAATTTAGCATATGAATTGATATATATAAAAGGCACACAAGATTTTGGAAAACTTAGTACAAAAAATAATGTAAAATATCTTATTCATTTTTTATATTGATTACATGTTGATAATACATTGGATAATTGGGTTAAACAAAATCTTTTAATCTAACATTGATTGGCTCATTCGACAAATATTTAATGAGTATTTGCTATGAACAGGCATTATTATAGAAACAGAGATGGCAAAGAGAGTCAACTCTTCATAGGAAAATGAGACTTGAATTTGTCTGTCATGAGTACTGAACAGAGGAAGGAGGAATGGTCTCAGTAAAACCATGAAGGCAGCAATAAAAGCAACAAGTACTGGAAGGGTGAGAAGACCAGCCAGGTTGAACCGGAATATATTTTCAGAGAGTGAAAGAAAAAGTAATAAAGCACAGTTGTAATAAATGCGGTTGACGTGACTCCTTCTACTGGAGTACGGAAAATACACTACAGAGTGTTCAAACAGCCAGGAAACACAAAGAAAATAGTGTACTTACTATACTTTGTTCAGATTAACAATGGAACTTATTTCTTTAGATTTAGAGGCATTTTACCTAAAGAGGTGCTGGAGATTGAAGAGAATTATATTGAACATATTCCTGGAAAACGTAATTAAGGTTGTAGTGGTTTTAAAATAGGTCTGCAAATTCTTTGACAGTTCTCCCTTCCAAAGGTGATGCTTAATTCTCCTCCCTGGGAACGTAGGTCAAACTTAACGATTCCTTTCTAAGCACAGAATGTAGCAGAAGTGACTTGCTATGTGACTTGCAAGGTCATCAAAAGGATATCGTTTCTGCCTGGCTCTCTCTCTTGCATCCATCTCTCTGGGGGAAGGCAGCTATCATGTTGTGAAGACACTCAAGCTGCTCCATGGAGAAGCCCACGTAGAGAGGAACTGAGGTCTCCTGACCAAAGCCAGCACCACCTTACCAGCCACATAGGTAAACCATCTTCGAAGTGGATCATCCAGTCACAGTTAAACCTTTAGGTGACAGAAGCCTGAACCAACATTGTGACTGCAACCTCATTAAATATGGAGCCAGAATCAACCAGCCAAGCTGCTTCCAAATTCTGGACCCACAGGAAACTGAATTATAACTACTGCTGACACTTATAAACCAATAAGTTGTGTGCTACTTATTTATGTAGCAATAAATAACTAATGAAAACATACTGTTTAAAATAAATATA
Source organism: Physeter macrocephalus (assembly GCF_002837175.3). NCBI lineage: Eukaryota > Metazoa > Chordata > Mammalia > Artiodactyla > Physeteridae > Physeter > Physeter macrocephalus. The sequence continues at coordinate 96,123,432 of NC_041220.1, read as the reverse complement.
TCCTACGTTTTCTGACCTTTCTGATACTCTGTAGGTACTTGCAATGGGGAATGTCATGATGATGATGCATCTTGGCAGTAACAGTCTGGCAACATTGACAAAAAATCAGATGGCTGAGAGACAGATAGCACTGAAAGGTGACTGGGTCTATTTTAGTCTCCCAGAGTAGAGATGACCTGGAGAAGGGCAGTGGTAGAAGAGATAGAGAAATGAAAGAGGTGAAACCTACAAATGTCAGGAATTATTCATTCAAATATGACACCAGATTTTTGAGCTAGAGTATCTTGGTTGTTGACATTGCCTTAGGTGAAAAATCCATAGGTGCTTAGGAAGAGGGGTTCACTTTTGGATAAAGTAAAATTTAGGGTCACAGATGCCTTGAGGTTGGATAAGGGTAAAGAGTCTATGTTAGTGAAAAGTGGACTTTCATGTAATTGTCAATTAAAAAGAAGAAAAGTAGTAGAAAAGTTAACTTTTGGATAGTGAGGAAAATTAATTATCTCAGGATATCGGATATAGTTCCCTGTGCAATGAAGCACTTCAGATTGCTACTTCGGTTAACTAACTTGATTGTCTCCACAGCTTTTGGAGACTAGGGACCATAACTTCTGCTCCTGATACTTCCTCCATATCTTGTTGATTATTGGTAATCAATCATTTTCATATGTTTATTTGATTTTTAGAAGACCCAAAGGAGCCATTCTGATCGGTCTACAGCCTCATTTTTGGTTTATCTAAAATTTTCGAAAATTTCCAAACATTTCATCTTCCACCACATCCAACACAATTTTCCCAGTGGTGCACACTATTTTCTATTTGCATCATTTTTCATACAGTGATTGTGTTCCTTCTACCTTTAACATTACTTTTCTCCATCATCTCCCCGGAAAGTCCTTACTCATCCTGTAAGATTGATTATAGGGCATACTGCAGTTGCTATGCAGACATTCCTCTGCTCCTTTCCCATTTGTGTAGCTGCTCTGTGTTTGGGGAGGAGCAACCACAGTGCTCTGCTTCAAAGATGGACCTTCACTGTCAAAAGCCAGAGACCATAGTTCCATTACCCTTGCTCTAATAGTGGCTGTAGGGCTGGGCAGGGAATCCATACATATATCAATTAATCCATGGCATTTTCTGGGTATAATAACTGGGGAAAGAGTGAGCAGGGGCTTAGGTGATCCAGGTAGATTAACCATTGTATTTTTATTCAGCAGTTGGGGGAAAACCAACTCTTGATGTGTATGGTAAGGTAGGCAGATAGGAGATGTGGTGCCGGTGGAGCTAGTTCCAAGCCATGAGAGAAGCCAGCCTGAGGGTGAAGCTGCCATAGGAAAGAGACCAATCCTGAGAAACTCACAGAGAGAGAAGGCCATGGAGATCTGATCTCTAGCTCTGAAGTCCTCTCTACCTCTGGCTGTTTTCAGCTACTTGAGCCAAGATATTTCCTTAATTGCTTAAGCCTAATTGAGTTGAGTTTTCCATTACTTGTAATTGCAAAGTGTCTTAAACAAAAATCCAGATAAACTTTAACTTCCTTTGTAAGGCCCTCCCAAATCTCTATAGGAAGGTCAGCTTATTGACCCTTCTTTTCCCCAGAACTCTGCTTATACAGCACTCATACTATTGAAAGTATTGAATTTTAATGAACTGTTTCATTATGTTTCCCGGGTACACTATGAGCTCATTAAGGACAGAGACCAAATCCTATTCAGCATTATATCCCCAGAGCCTTGCACACTGCCCAGTTCCCTTAGAAGCTATCAATGTGTGAATGAATGAAGCTTCGACTCCTTTTCCTTGTTCCTTATTTCAGCCCCTGACAAGAACCAATATGTTCAATAGCTGGGGAAAGTAAGAGTTTAAGTAAAGTGTTTGGATTGGCGTAATGCAGTCTGCAGTGGTTCAACCTATTTTTCACAGAGTTATCAGTCTCTGCCCCAAGTAACCTTTATACCATTTCCATTAAGGTCAATTTCCTCTTGAAATTACTTATAGCTTCTGCAGAAGAGTGTGCTTTCATGTTCATTCATTTATTCAACAAGTATTTATTTCAAGCTTGGCTTGTATTGGTCACTGGTCTGGGGATACAATAGTAAACAAAATTCTTTCCCTTACAAGTCTAGCAGGGGGAATCAAACTATAAAAAATATAAATAAGTAAAATATAGAGTATGTTAGATGGTGATAAGGTCTATAAAGAAAAAGCAAGGAAATAGGGCAGGGAATGCTGGAGGTAGTTGGATTGCAATTTTAAACAGTGATCAGGATAGCCTCACTGAGATGGTGACAACCAAAAGAGGTGAGGGAGATATATGCACATCTTACAGAAAAGTGTTCAGGAGGGAAAATGTTAAGTGCAAAGATTCTAATGTGGGAGCACCTGGTGTATGAGAGGAAAAACCAGGGGGCCAGGGAGACTGGAGGAGAATGAGTGAGGAGGAAATCATTAAGGAGGGTAGGGAACAATATTAGAGAAATAATGCTGATCGGTAAGCCACTGAACTTGTCTGACTGGCTTTTTAATCAGAGAAAATTGAGAAGGTTCTGGAGGGATTTAACAGGCAACACAGGATGACAGTCTCACCATTAGAAGGCTTGAAGGCATGGCCATATGTATTATTCTGGGGCTCAGAAAAGCATCTGCCTAGCTCCACACAGGGAGGCTTTATCTAATTAGTATTTGAATTTCACACCAAGTTGCTCTGTTTCCTTCTAACGAAGCCCAATGTATTTAATTCTTATTAAATATTTTAGCTAACATGTCAGTTACACACTTTTTAATATAAGGGTGGTGGCATATAAGCGGAAATGAAATACACAGGGCTTCAAATTATGTGTAACTTGGTAGAGGGATTAGAAGGCATCTTGTAAAGATATGGAGTGTCTAATATTTCACTTTTTCCTGGGAGAGGAATACATAATAGAACCACCTTTCTATTTTCTCCTCTTGCAGGCCGGCTGCCTGTGATTGATAGCTATTAAATTAGGTTTTAGCTCCTCAGTTTGGTCTAGATTAAATACATTTATAGCACAGCAAGCCACGGAGAGACAAAGGAACAAGTGGCAATTTGTCTCTTTTGGTCTTCATAGTTAACCATCATTTAAATATGCAAAGGAAAATAGTCTGAAGACAGGAAAAAAGGAAAATGAATGAAGTGCACTGAGCATTAGACACATATAAAGCTCCTCAAATTTATAAATATAAGCTAGCATGTGCATATATTTCTTGACAACTTACTTCAAATGCAGGAGCAAGGGAGGAATCCTATAGAATATGTAAGTTCATTGAGAGTGATATGCAGTATGGTCCTCTTTCCCACCACGTCAGGGGAATATATGTTAGTCCTATTTGAGGAGAATTGATTTGGGAAGAATTCCACTTGTGCGGTATACTCAGAGGACAGAAGCACATGTTCCTTAAACAGCGATGCCGAGGTTACTACTTTGAAATGGGTAGGTCAAAGTCATGCTAGTAGGAGGAATATGCTTTCCCCGTGTGAAATTGTGTTTCCTTTAGAAAAAATGAATCATATTTGCTGCAGCCAAGTATGTTTGCCTTTGGTGATTCATAAGGAAACAGATGGCAGCTTCCACTCTTTGAAAGTGTGAACTAGAACGGAAGCACCTATCATTACTCTGTCCCTCAAGAGATCGGGCCCCCCACTCCCTCTCACCCTGTAGGGCCAGCAAAGTCTGTATACAACGAAGCCATGTTTAACATCCTGCCCGAACATTAGGGAGGAACTTGCAAAGCACATGAACGTTGAGAGATTAAAGGCCTGCATTTCTATCACAGGTAGGAAAGTTTGGAGTTCCTTAAAATGTAGCAGAAGGAGGGGACACCAGACAAGGGACTTGAAAAGAGATTGTGGGAAGATAAAAGAAAAACAGGAAAATGCTGGGATTATCTCTAAGGATCTAAAATGGGATTATCTCTAAGGATCTAAAATGTGTGATTTTCTTCCTAGTTTTGTGGTATTAAGGAATAAATTAGTTAAATATAGTAGCATTCCCAAGTCCTTCTCCTCTCTTCTGTGTTGAACGGGGGACAAAGAAGAGCTCATGATCTCCTGGAGGGACCCAATGAGAGCAGGATCTGGTCAGCAGGTCACACTGGCCCATTCTATGTGACATAGCAACAGAGAGAATGCTCCAGAACAGCAAAGTTCTTCCCTAGCAAGAGAGGTCATGAAGCAGCTTTCTGATTTTTATTCTCTTTGGGGAGGAAAGTAGTGCCTTCCTATATCTGTTCATAGATAATAGCAGGGCCATATAGAACAATAGAGAATTTCACTTTTATAGTAGATGCTGGCCCTTCAGTTACAGTTGGAGCCCTTGGGCCAGGGCATATACTTCTAAGATTTTCTTTCCTTCTCAGAAAATGGTTTCTCAGTGTGACCTAAGTTAGATATTAGAAGAGCTGATGGAAATGAGTATTTAAAGGGAAGGTAGAGGCAGGAACCAATACTCTTTAATGGTAGAGTTAGTTACCTATGCCTTTCGGGCCTCTATACAGAAATTCAAAGAATAGTAGAACAAAGGAATTCCTCTAGAAAGTAGTAATGAGAACATGTTTTTAGCCTTGATTTGTTTATCTGGATAATTGTTCAGCTTAAAACTGTGAGGGGTCTATGATGTTATAATCTGTATCTCTTTATATGCATATATGTACACGTACACACACACACGCACACACACACACACACACACACACACACACATACACATAGATAGGAACACGGGACCTCTGAATCAGGGATCAGACTGTTTATTTCCTCACAGAACAGCTTGAATCGGTTCTTGATGCCCAAATGTGATGCAGTGAGAGCCAGATGTGCCCTGCACATACACACATAGATAGGAACACGGGACCTCTGAATCAGGGATCAGACTGTTTATTTCCTCATAGAACAGCTTGAATCGGTTCTTGATGCCCAAATGTGATGCAGTGAGAGCCAGATGTGCCCTGTGTATACGTTGGGGTTTGTACCATAGGAAATGAACCTTAGAATTATGAAGTTAGAGTTTATATAGGGTGGCTTTCCTATCTCCTCTACCCGTCTGGAGAGAGAAAAAGCAACTTTTGCTTTTGCCCTGCAATGTAAAAATTCATATTTGTGGAGGGAAGGGGGAAGGTCTCTACTCCAACATACTGGGATGTAATCAAATGTCTCTGGGGAGAGAGCAGTTTTATTTCTCTATGGAGCTCTCCACCTTGAGGGCTACTAGTCAATCATCCTTTAACCCAGGTGCCAATGTTCTTTGTTCAGAAAGCCCCAGTTGTTCAGAAACATGAAAATATTCATGGTGCGTTGTTTCCCCACAAAAGCAGGGATAATAAAAATTCTTCTAAGTATGGTTTGAAGCTAGAATGAGATTATACAGAGATGAAGATAAGAAGCAAAGGGAAACAAGGGCAAGCCAGGAAAGAGATGAAGTCAGTGTGTACTTCCTTCAGCTTCTAAGGGGGGAAAGCTGTGCCCATGCAGGGCGTTTCACTATGGAGTTTTCATCTGTACTTCACATTGCACTCTTCCAATAATGTGAATCAAGGCTGAGGCATCCTTCTGCAATTGCCATTCTGCCATGGTAGTTTTCCTCTTTTCCACACTATTTTATAATGAGACAGAAACTTGTTTATGATGGTATTCCTAGGTATAGTACCAATTACAGTATCTGTAATGTGAAAAGTGTTGAAAAATTAATGATGCAGAGTACTATCCCCTTTCATCCCAAGCAGTAGCTTTCTAAATAGTTTCCTAGAGCATATTCCTCATTTCCAGGGAGTTATGTATATAGTAAGGTGATGGTGATGATGATGATTTTGGTGGAAGAGAATGGAGAGCATAAGTGTCCAATCAGATAGTTATATTGAGTCAGAGAAGACTGAGTTTAATGCTACTTCCACCACTACTTTTTTGTTAAATTTTAGAAGCCTTTGTTTGCTCATCTACATAGTAGAAATAATATTATCAATAACAACATCCATTGTATCTAATAAGAGGATATTTATCTTAGAATACCTAAATGAGATAAGTACAGTACTTAGCATTGTGTAAAGCACTTAGCAGGGCTCAAAAATAATTAGCTATTGTTAGTTATCATTATTGATTTTTTTAAAGGAGGTAAAGAAAGAGCATAGGAAGGCAAGCAAGCAGAAAAGTAAATGACTGAATTTTTTTGATTTAATTCTATTTGGTTTTGCTCCTTGCCAAGTCATTGTTATAACCAATCCAAAGAAGAGATGGGATGTGCAGAGAGATTTAGAAAAAAACTACGAGACCAAATGAATCTCAGTACATGCAGAAATTACATTGCCTACAGCTGTTAGATTTGGGCAGAAACAGATGAATAATTATAAATGAGCTGTAACTTTGATTTTCCTTCTGAATTTGCACAGGGGTCATTCTGATGTCAAAAGTAATCACAGGCAAAGAGACTTTAGTTGTAGCTTTGACATTTTGCATGAGCTGGGTCAGACCTCTCACAAGTGCTACAGCCTCACTTTTCTCTATTTGTAAAAGCTGCCCTGTGTGGCCACATGAAGTAGACAGATACTGACTGTATGCCTAATTGCCAACGTCGGTGAAATACTCCAAGATCCACTAAAAGAAATGAACCAAAATATTATCATAATTGAGGAATGTATTATACTAGATATCTGGGTTTTTATTTATTTAATTTTAAAATTATTTTAAAAAATTAATTAATTTTTATTTTTGGCTGTGTTGGGTCTTCATTGCGGAGCGTGGGCTTTCTCTAGTTGCAGTGAGCAGGGGCTACTCTTCGTTGCGGAGCGCGGGCTTCTCATTGCGGTAGCTTCTCTTGTTGTGGAGCACGGGCTCTAGTTGGGCAGGCTTCAGTAGTTGTGGCACTCGGGCTCAGTAGTTTTGGCACGTGGGCTCTAGAGAATAGGCTCAGTAGTTGTGGTGCATGGGCTTACTTGCTCCACGGCACATGGGATTTTCCCAGACAAGGGCTCGAACCCGTGTCCCTTGCATTGGCAGGTGGATTCTTAACCACTGTGCCATGAGGAAAGTCCTTTATTTATCTTTTAATTCAACTGTAAAAAACAAAGTTAAAAGGACAAAATGCATCTTATTTAAATCTTGCCTGTATCCCTGTATCCCTCCCTTTCCCCACTGGCATCACTCCACTTCACTCCAGTTTAAGCTGCCATCATCTTGTTCCTGAACTGCTCTAATAGCTGCCCACAGGTTTTCCTCTTTACTCTCTTGTTCTATTCCTTGCCTCCAGCCAATCTGTTCTCCGTAGCAATCTCTATGACATATACATCAGATAAAGTCAACATCCTGCTGAAAAGCCTCCAATAACCTCCCATTAGGGAAGTCCAAAATCCTTAAAATGGTTTAGGAGATCTTCCAGTTCCTGGACTGGTTTTTCTCCAGTGTCCTTTATTGCCCCGATGCTCTACCTTCTACCTATTCCACACATCTTTCATTTTTCATTGTTTCCCCTTTGGAATATGCAATTCTCTCTAAGTAGAATGACTGCTATTCAACTTTAAGAACTTAAAGCTTAAGAATGTTTTTTACTCTGAGAAGGCATTCTTCATTCTAGACCAATGTAGGACCTACCAAACTAAATATATGCCATTTCCTCTGGTGGAATCTATTTTTCCTCTACCATATCACTGTTTACATGGTTATTTATGTAGCATTGGTAGTCTCTGACAGACCCTATGCAGACCATGTAACAGTAACAATTCTTTGCATCTAACCTACCCCCCTATTTAATGAGGGGTATCCTTTTCCTACAGGTAGGATTAGAAGGAATGAAATGAAGCTTTTGGTTTCATAAACACTAACTTAAAGCTGAGAGCCTAAACACAATCACGAAAGCCAAGGTATTGAAATTGCAGAAAAGGATTTCTTTTTTATATTCTAAATTTTTTGTAGTATATCTTTATAAACAGTGTTTTATGATAAGCCAAAGGTTGTAGAGAATTGGCAGGATTTATTTAAGGGAAGGGCGCATAAGACCAAAAATGGAATTAGTCTCCCACCATAGAAAGAGAAAGATAAGTAGAAGAGATATGGGAGATTAAATGTTTCTTTTCCCTCTTGCGGGTGATACTCCAAGTGAAAACAATATGAGTTCACTTATCTGAGATGTAGTTTCTGATTTTTCATTTTGCTCTACTTATAGAAGCCGTGTCCCTATGGCTCATTTTTTGCATCTTTAACACCATGCTTAGCACACACAAAAAGATCCTTTGTAAACATTTGATGAATGACAAAGTAACTTAGTAATGCTACTTTAGGAAAGAGAGCAATTTAGTGATTAATTTCTAACATGTTTCCTTAACTGTTTCCCACATAACTCTTTCTGTACCCCTCCTATCTCTGTATTTATGTGTATGTCACATTGTTCAACCTCATTGATTTTTTAAAGTTTCACAGAGTTTTTGAGATGAGAGGTGATGTGTTTTCACAAAATCCATAGACAGAAAGCCACATTACTAGCTTTGCACTTCATTTGAATGTACAGCATCCTGTATTTGAGCCATGTGATTTAAGATATATATATTTTTTCATTCAGGGGCTCCTTGCTTTGCCAAGGTTGGATGGAAGACAGGTAAAGGGATGTGTAAAAGTACATTTACGTTTTGCATCAGTAAGGGGACAGGGGCTCTACATTTGGACTATCCAGTTATAATAGATGTTTAGTAAAAATACTGAAGGAAGTTTCCTTTCTTGTTTTAGGCCCATCTCACAACACTCCTACTAAAATTGTACCTAAGGTTTCTAAATTATGAGAGAGAGAGAGAGAAAAACTCAAGTATTAAAAGAAAACAACTCTAGAATATTATATTTAGAATGTTTTCCATTTCTCCCCTATTGCATAATTTCTAATTCGTAAACATTAAATAGGATACCCAGTGCCATATGTTGGGAGATACAAAAGCTAGGTAGAATAGATTTTGACCCCAGATGTGCTTAGGCTATTTTATTTTTATTTTCCAACTACTCTTCATAAATACCCTGCCCCTCATAACAAAGTTTTTTGTTTTGTTCTGTTGGTAAAACATAAAGAAGGACAAATTTACCCAGGTCTAAGATAAGACAGATAGAAAATTTTAAAATGGTGAAAGAGACAGTGAATAAGAGAAGAAAGAAAACTCAGGAGAGATGAAAGAAACATAAGAATTCTCAACAATGTGTTCTCACTTAACCTTTGAAGGACTCTAGTTATATGTGGCACTTTCTCTATCTTGCCCTCTTTTACAATATTAATGAAATAAAAAATAGGCATAAAATGCTTCCTTTCTCTAATATAACTTGGAGTTCAATATTATAGGATTAAAAATGGCTAATTTTCCTAAGCCAACTTTTCTCAGTTAAGCACTATTCATTAGATATTTTGGCTTTTCAAAAGACAACTAAAACTGTCTATGATAATACTACAGTTTCTTTTTTTCTTTATATTAGTAAGATATTAAAACTTAACTCACCCACATCTTTCTACACCTCATATTTGAAGGGAAATATTTAAGTATGTATGCATATTAAGTTCAGAGAAGAATTTAAGTGAAAGTAATATTTTAAAGAATTAATAGATAAAATGAATAAACAAATTTAGGAAGGTTTTTCTGTATATTCAGATTTTATGCATATGTAATTTATGTGTCATTAGCCTTTACTATAACTCTTTCAGAAGTTGTGACATAAATTACATTTTTTTAAAAAGAAACTGTTCAGAGTTTCAAACATATTTGTCTTCAGTGCTGTATCACATGCTAATATATATTGAAAACAGTGTGTGGGAATATTACTCATCAATAAAAAGAACACAGTATTAATACATGCTAGAGCAGGGATGAACCTCAAAAACATTATGCTAAGTGAAATAAACAGGCACAAAAGATACATACTGTGTGATTCAATTTATATGAAATCTCTAGAAAAGGCAAAGACAGAGACAGAAAGTATTTTAGTGGTTTCCAAGGACCAGGAGTGGAGACAAGGGAGATTGCAAATGGACACTAGGGATCTCTTGGGTGTGATGGAAATGTTCTAAAATCAGATGGTTTTAATGGTTGCACACCTCTGTAAATTTAATGAAAAGTATTGAATTATATACTTAAAATGAGTTAATCTTATTACATGTAAATTACCCTTTAATAAAGCTATTTTAAAAGTCTGTACATTCACTCTTGCAAAACGTAGTTAAATATTTAGAATACAACAGAAAGGAGAAAAGTGTATAAAAACAGGATTTTAAAAGTCTGGAAATTACATTTTTGTGGTATTATTCTTTTAGAGCAGACTCTTTTTTTGCTTCTTTACATGAATTACCTATGAGTATTTTAAAATACAACTCCTTTTGGTTAAAATGTGGAAAATGCATATCCTTTGATAAAAAGAAATCAACATACCTTAAGACATGAATTGGGTTTATTTTCTGTAAAATCCAAACTATTTTGAAAAAAAGAAAACATTTTAATTAAGCATTTATATCCTGTTATTTTTCTGCTTTGCTCAAGATACTTTACATCAAGTTACATCCTCAATACCTTTCACATTGATCATTACCTTTCTATTCTCACAAATGCAGTCTAATTCATTCTGACAGCAAGATCAGTTCTTTTTGTGCTGGGCATAGTGTTTTCCTAAACTGGAGTTGAAATTTCCAATACATGACTAAGAAAATGTTTGGTTTAGTAGGAGCCAGACCAAGAAAAGTGGGACTTAAAATAGGGACTTTAGGCTATGAAACAGGTATGCCTATGAGGAAATTTTATGTAAAGATATAATTTATTGCCTCGGTGTGGGACCTCTTCTCACCCTGCCCTGGATGGTGTTCCTGGAGCATCCAGGTCATCCCTCAAGTGCCCGAGGCCGAGCAGTGGCATTGTTTCCTATTCCCAGCAAGCCACTTGGATCACCACTGTGGTGGTGTGTCCAGTGAACAGCTTTCTTGGGGGTCAAGGCATTGTGTGGCTGACAGGGTCTTGGTGCTCCGGGGGGTGTCAGGCCTGAGCCTGTGAGGTGGGAGAGCTGCGTTCAGGACACTGGACCACCAGAGACCTCCTGGCCCCATGTAATATCAATCAGCGAGAGCTCTCCCAGAGATCTCTGTCTCAACGCTAAGACCCAGATCCACTCAATGACCAGCAAACTCCAGTGCCGGACACCCTATGACAAACAACTAGCAAGACAGGAACACAACCCCACCCATTAGCAGAGAGGCTGCCTAAAATCATACTAAGTTCACAAACACAACAAAACATACCACCAGATGCAGTCCTGCCTATCAGAAAGACAAGATCCAGCCTCATCCACCAGAACACAGGCACCAGTCCCCTCCACCAGGAAGCCTACACAACCCACTGAACCAACCGTAACCACAGGGCACAGACACCAAAAGCAATGGGAACTACGAACATGCAGCCTGGGAAAAGGAGACCCCAAACACAGTAAGTTAATCAAAATGAGAAGAAAGAAAAACACACAGCAGATGAAGGAGCAAGGTAAAAACCCACCAGACCAAACAAATGAAGAGGAAATAGGCAGCCTACCTGAAAAAAGAATTCAGAGTAATGATAGTAAAGATGATCCAAAATCTTGGAAGTAGAATGGAGAAAATACAAGAAACGTTTAACAAGGGCCTAGAAGAACTAAAGAGCAAACTAACAGTGATGAACAACACAATAAATGAAATTTAAAATTCTCTAGAAGGAATCAATAGCAGAAAACTGAGGCAGAAGAATGGATAAGTGACCTGGAAGGTAAAATAGTGGAAATAACTACCACAGAGAAGAATAAAGAAAAAAGAATGAAAAGAATGGAAGACAGTCTCAGAGACGTCTGGGACAACATTAAAGGCACCAACATTCGAATTATAGGGGTCCCAGAAGAAGAAGAGAAAAAGAAAGGGACTGAGAAAATATTTGAAGAGATTATAGTTGAAAACTTCCTAATATGGGAAAGGAAAGAGTCAGTCAAGTCCAGGAAGCTCAGAGTCACATACAGGATAAATCCAAAGAGAAACATGCCAAACACACATTAATCAAACTATCAAAAACTAAATACAAAGAAAACATATTAAAAGCAGCAAGGGAAAAACAACAAATAACATACAAGGAAATCCCCATAAGGTTAACAGTTGATCTTTCAGCAGAAACTCTTCAAGCCAGAAGGGAATGGCAGGACATATTTAAAGTGATGAAAGGCAAAAAACTACAACCAAGATTACTCTACCCAGCAAGGATATCATTCAGATTTAATGGAGAAATTGAAAATTTTACAGATAAGCAAAAGCTAAGAGAATTCACCACCAAGCCAGCCTTACAACAAGTGCTAAAGGAACTTCTCTAGACAGGAAACACAAGAGAAGGAAAAGACCTACAATAAGAAACCCAAAACAATTAAGAAAATGGTAATGGGAACATACATATCGATAACTACCTTAAATGTAAATGGATTAAATGCTCCAACCAAAAGACATAGGCTGGCTGACTGGATACAAAAACAACACCCATATATCTGCTGTCTACAAGAGACCCACTTCAGACCAAGGGACACATACAGACTGAAAGTGAGGGGATGGAAAAAGATATTCCATGCAAATGGATATCAAAAGAAAGCTGGAGTAGCAATTCTCATATCCCACAAAATAGACTTGAAAATAAAGACTATCACAAAGGACAAAGAAGGACATTACATAATGATCAAGGGATCAATTCAAGAAGATATAACAATTGTAAATATTTATGCACCCAACATAGGAGCACCTCAATAACTAAGGCAAATGCTAACAGCCATAAAAGGTGAAACTGATAGTAACACAACAATTGTAGGTGACTTTAACACCCCACTTACACCAATGGACAGATCAACCAAAATGAAAATAAATAAGGAAACACAAGCTTTAAATGATACATTAAACAAGATGGACTTAATAATTATAGGACATTCCATCCAAAAACAACAGAATACACTTTCTTCTCAAGTGCTCATGGAATATTCTCCAGGATAGGTCATATCTTGGGTCACAAATCAAGCCTTGGTAAATTTAAGAAAATTGAAATCATATCAAGTATCTTTTCTGACCACAATGCTATGAGACTAGATATTAATTTCAGGAAATAAACTGTAAAAAATACAAACGTATGGAGGCAAAATAATACACTACTAAATAACCAAGAGGTCACTCAAGAAATCAAAGAGGAAATCAAAAAATACCTAGAAACAAATGAAAATGAAAAAATGATGGCCCAAAACGTATGGAATGCAGCAAAAGCAGTTCTAAAGGGAAGTTTGTAGCAATACAATCGTACCTCAAGAAATAAGAAACATCTCAAATAAACAACCTAAACTTACACCTAAAGCAATTAGAGGAAGAAGAACAAAAAACTCCGAAGTTAGCATAAGGAAAGAAATCATAAAGATCAGATCAGGAATAAATGAAATAGAAATGAAGGAAACAATAGGAAAGATCAATAAGACTACAAACTGGTTCTTTGAGAAGATATACAAAATTGATAAACCATTAGGCAGACTCATCAAGAAAAAAAGGGAGAAGACTCAAATCAACAGAATTAGAAATGAAAAAGGAGAAGTAACAACAAAGGAAAGGAAAGCATAGGAAACCATAAACAGGATGAAAAGACAACCCTCAGATTGGGGGAAAATGTTTGCAAATGAAGCAACTGACAAAGGGTTAATCTCCAAAATATACAAGCAGCTCCTGCATCTCAATATCAAAGAAGCAAACAACCCAATCCAAAAATGGGCAGAAGACCTAAATAGACATTTCTCCAAAGACGATATACAGATTGCCAACAGACATATGAAAGAATGCTCAACATCACTAATCATTAGAGAAATGCAAATCAAAACTACAGTGAGGTATCTCACACTGGTGAGAATGGCCATCATCAAAAAAATCTACAAGCAATAAATGCTGGAGAGGGTGTGGAGAAAAGGGAACCCTCTTGCACTGTTGGTGGGAATGTAAATTGATACAGCCACTATGGAGAACAGTATGGATGTTCCTTAAAAAAGTAAAAACAGAACTACCATATGACCCAGAAATCCTACTGCTGGGCATATACCTTGAGAAAACCATAATTCAAAAAGAGTCATGTACCACAATGTTCACTGCAGCACTATTTACAATAGCCAGAACATGGAAGCAACCTAAGTGTCCACTGACAGATGAATGGATAAAGAAGATAGCACATATATACAATGGAATATTACTCAGCCATAAAAAGAAATGGAGTTATTTGTAGTGAGGTGGATGGACCTAGAGTCTGTCATACAGAGTGAAATAAGTCTGAAAGAGAAAAACAAATACCGTATCTAACACATATATATGGAAACTAAAAAAAATATAAAGTGGTTATGAAGCAGGACAGGAATAAAGACACAGACGTAGAGAATGGTCTTGGGGACACAGGGAGGGGGAAGGGTAAGCTGGGATGAAGTGAGAGAGTGGCATGGACTTATTTATACTACCTAATGTAAAATAGATAGCTAGTGGGATGCAGCCGCATAGCACAGGGAGATCAGCTCGGTGCTTTGTGACCACCTAGAGGGGTAGGAAAGGGAGGGTGGGAGGGAGGGAGACGCAAGAGGGAAGAGATATGGGGATATATGTATATGTATAGCTGATTAAATTTGTTATAAAGCAGAAACTAACACATCATTGTAAAGCAATTATACTCTAATAAAGATGTTAAAAAAAAACTGCATTTTCTGTTTTGCAATTAATAAATACTCTTTGTCTTAGAGATTTTATGAAAATCTGGTTTATAAAAACGTTTACCCATGTTTTTGTTACCCTTTTTGGAAGCATTTTTGTAAAGTAAAAAGTAAAAATATTAATTCATGTATTCATTCCACAGATTCTTACCGAATGTCTTTCATGTGAGAAATTTGTGTTAACTGGTGTTGTAAAAAATAACAGGAATGACATGCCCCTTCACTCAAGAAACAGAAAGTCTAGTGGATAAAAAACTATGAACTACTAGACACAGAATTTAATAATTTAAAAATACATTTTAGGAAGAGCCAGAAAGCAAATTAACACAATGCTTTGATGGAAAAGAATATTGCATAAGTATAATTTAGATAGTGTGACTAGAGAAATTTTCTTACAGAGGTGACATATAAACAGACCCTGAAGTATATATGAAGCAAGAAGTGTGGGGCATAGAAACTTAGTGTTTGGAGAGAAGGGTAATATAGAGATCAGAACAGTCTAAATAATTTTTTAAAGATCATTCTGCCTGCAGTGTTGAGAATCAGTTTTAAGGGTGTAATATTAAATGCAAGACTTGTTAGAAAGGTACTAAATTAATCCAAGTGAGGGAAAAGATTGGGATTAGTGAAGGTGATGAAAAATCAAAGCAGATATAATTGATCCAACAGCATCAGCTAAACATGACATTATATTATATAAAAATGTTTATATCAATGAAATGGTTTAGAATGATAAATATTCTAAGCATTTGTTTCTAAGAAATGAGGAGACTCATATATAGTTCCAATGGATTTTATTTTTTTTGGCTGTTTTGGGTTTTTGTTGCTGCATGTGGGCTTTCTCTAGTTGTGCCGAGTGGGGGGCTACTCTCCATTGCAGTGCATGGGTTTCTCATCACAGTTGCTTCTCTTGCTGTGGAGCATGGGCTCTAGGCACGTGGACTTCAGTAGTTGTGGTACGCAGGCTCAGTAGTTGTGGCTCACGGGCTCTAGAGTGCAGGCTCAGTAGTTGTGGTTTACGGGCTTAGTTGCTCCGTGGCATGTGGGATCTTCCCAGACCAGGGCTCGAACCCATGTCCCTGCATTGGCAGGCGGATTCTTAACCACTGTGCCACCAGGGAAGTCCCAGTTCCAATGGAGTTTTTTGATAGCAACATTGATTTTTATTTTGGTTCAGCCTGTGTGTGTCTCTTTGAGTGTGTGTGTGCATGTGTGTGTGTTGGGGCGGGAGGTAAAAGAAAATATTGAGGAAATGGCTATGGACTCAAGTAAAACCACTACGTTTTTTCCCCCCAGCTTTAGTGAGATATTATTGACATAACATATGCAAGTATAAGGTGTACAATGTGATGATTAGATACACATATATATAGTTGACCCTTGAACAACATGGGGGTTAAGGGCACCCACCCTCTGTGCAGTTGAAAATCTGAATATAATTACAGTTGGCCCTGTGTATCTGCAGTTCCACATCCGCAGACTCCACCAACCTCGGATCGTGTAGTACTATAGTATGCTTTTATTGAAAAAACCCTGATGTAAATGGACCTATGCAGTTTAAACCCATGTTGTTCAAGGGTCAACTGCATTGCACAATGATTACCACAATAAGGTTATTTAACACCTCCACCCCTTCACGTAATTTTATTTTAAATTACCAAATATTTAAGATCTACTCTCTTAAATTTCAAGTATATAATACAGTATTGTTAATTATAGCCACCATGCTGTGCATTAGATCCCCAGATCTTATTTATTTTTAAAGCTGGGAGTTTGTACCCCTTACCAGCATCTCCCCAGTTGACCCTCTCTCCTCTCTCTCTCCCTCTCTCTCTATGTGTGTATGTGTATATATATACACACACATATATATACATATATACATACACACACATCTACACACACACACACACACATATATATATGTATATATATGTCATGTCTTCTTTAGCCATTCACCTGTTGAACTCCTAGGTTGTTTCCATGTCTTGGCTACTGTGAATAATGCTACAATGAATATGGGGTGCAGATTTCCTTCAGATACATGCCCAGATCATGTGGTAGTTTCATTTTTAACTTTTAAAGGAACCACCATACTGTTTCCATACTGGCTGTACCAATTTACACTCCCACTAACATTGCACAAGGATTCTCTTTACTCCACAACCTTACCAACACTTACTGTTTTTGTCTTTTTAATAGTAGCCATTCTAACAGGTATGAGGTGATGTCTCATTGTGGTGTTGATTTGCATTTCCCCGATGATTAGTGATGTTGAGTATCTTTTCACATACCTGTTGGCCTTTGTATGTCTTCTTTGGGAAAATGTCTATTCAAGTCCTTTGTTGGTTTTTTAATAAGATTGTTTGTTTTTGCTATTGAATTGTATGAGTTCCTTATATATTATATTTTGGATGTTAACTCATCAGATATATGGTTTGCAAATATTTTCTCCCATTCCATATGTTGCCTTTTTTTTTTCCTATTTCTTTTACTGTTCAGAAGCATTTTAGTTTGATGTAGTACTACTTGTTTATTTTTGCTTTCATTGCTTGAGCTTTTGGTGTCAAGTAGAGGCTGAAATATTCTTATACGGAATTTTATATTTACAAATGTCCTAAAATATGTACATATACATCACTGAATCTTATTATCTTTCATTCCCCTTTTCACAGTAGACACTTAGAAGAAAATATTATGCCTTGGCTACAAATGAAGTTATTTACAAAACAGAAATAAAGTTATAGATGTAGAAAATAATCTATTGGTTACCAGGGATGAAAGCAGGGGAGGGATAAATTGGGTAATTAGGATTGACATATACATACTACTATATATAAACTAGATAACTAATAAGGACATACTGTATAGCACAGGGAACTCTACTCAATACTGTAATGACCTGTATTGGTAAAACATCTAAAAAAGAGTGGATAATATGTATATGTATAACTGATTCACTGTGTTGGACAGCAGAAAGTAACACAACATTGTAAATCAAATATACACCATTAAAAATAAAAAAATAAAAACCATAAACAAATGAAAAAGATTTATTATGAAAAAAAGACAGAAACAAAATGTCACACAGTTTTACACTTGCTAATTAGATATGAAATACATTACTAAAACAATAAATAAATACTGCAATGCTGTAATATGTACTGCAATACTACAATAAATAAATACTACTGCTTGGTGAAAAAAAAAAAAGAAAAACAAAGTTGCAGGTATTACTCTTTCTGATTTCAAACTATAATAAAATGGTACAGTAATCAAAACTATATGGTCCTGGTGCAAAAACAGACACATATATCAATAGAACTGAATACAGATTCCGGAAATAAACCCATGTTTGTATATGACCAATTTGCTACTAAGGAGCCAATAATACACAGCGGGTAAAGGACAGTCTGTTCAATAAGTTGTTTTGGGAAAACTGGACAGCCACAGGCAAAAGAGTGAAACTGGATCACTTTCTTACACCATATGCAAAAATAAACTCAAAATTGATTAAAGACTTAAATGTAAGAACAGAAACCATAAAACTCCTAGAAAAAAAAATGTGTAGTATGCTCTTTGACATAGGTCTTAGCAATTTATTTTTACTTTTTTTTTAAATTGAAGTATAGCTGACGTACGATGCTGTATTAGTTTCAAGTGTACAGTAAAGTGATTCAGTTGTATATACATATATATTCTTTAACAGATTATTTTCCATTATAGGTTATTACAAGATATTGAATATAGTTCCCTGTGCCTTACAGTAGGTTTTTGTTGTTTATCTATTCTAAGTATAATAGTGTGTGTCTGTTAATCCCAAAGTCCTAACTTATCCTTCCCCAACTTTCCCCTTTGTTAACCATGTTTGTTTGCTATTTTTGTGAGTTTAATTCTGTTTTGTAAATCAGTTTATTTGTATCATTCTTTTAGATTCCACATATAAGGGATATCATACAATATTTGTCTTTCTTTGACTTACTTTACTTAGTATGATAATCTCTAGGTCTATCCATGTTACTACAAATGACATTATTTCATTCTTTTTATGACTGAGTAATATTCCATTGTGTATATACATATACAGATACACATGTGTCTATATATACACCATATCTTTTTATCCATTCATTTGTCAATGAATATTTGGGTTGCTTCCATGTCTTGACTCTTGTAAATAGGCTGCTATGAACATTGGGGCACATGTATTTTTTCAAGTTTTTGCCTTTTCTGGTTATATGCCCAAGAGTGGAATTGTTAGATCATATGTTAACTCTATTGTTCATGTTATAAGATACCTCCATACTATTCTCTGTAGTGGCTGCACTAATTTATATTCTCACCAACTGTGTAGGAAGGTTCCCTTTTCTCCAAACTCTCTCCAACATTTATTATTTTTAGTCTTTTTTGATGATGGCCATTCTTACTGACGTGAGGTGATACCTCACTGTAGTTTTGACTTGTGTTTCTTTAATAATTAGAGATGTTGAGCACCTTTTCATGTGTCTGCTGGTCATCTGTATGTCTTCTTCGGAGAAGTGTTTATTTAGATCTTCTCATTTTTTTGATTGGGTTGTTTGTTTGATATTGAGCTGTGTGTGGTTTGTATATTTTGGAAAAAATCTCTGTTGTTCACAACATCTGCAAATATTTTCTCCCATTCCATAGGTTGTCTTTTCATCTTGTTTATGGTTTCTTTTGCTGTGCAAAAGCTTTTAAGTTTAATTAGGTTCCATTCATTTATTTTTGCTTTTATTTTCAATACTCTAGGAGGTGGATCAAAAATATCTTGCTGTGATTTATGTCAGAGAGTGTTCTGCCTATGTTTTCCTCTAAGAGTTCTAGAGTATCTGGCCTTACATTTAGGTTTCTATCCATTTTGAGTTTATTTTTGTGTATGGTGTTAGGGAGTGTTCTAATTTCATTCTTTTACATGTAGCTGTCCAGTTTTGCGAGTACCACTTATTGAAGAGAATGTCTTTTCTCCATTGTATATCCTTGCCTCCTTTGTCATAGATTAGTTGACCA
>NC_041220.1:96101618-96101891 GCF_002837175.3 Physeter macrocephalus | reverse complement strand
ATCTCAAATAAACAACCTAAACTTACACCTAAAGCAATTAGAGGAAGAAGAACAAAAAACTCCGAAGTTAGCATAAGGAAAGAAATCATAAAGATCAGATCAGGAATAAATGAAATAGAAATGAAGGAAACAATAGGAAAGATCAATAAGACTACAAACTGGTTCTTTGAGAAGATATACAAAATTGATAAACCATTAGGCAGACTCATCAAGAAAAAAAGGGAGAAGACTCAAATCAACAGAATTAGAAATGAAAAAGGAGAAGTAACAACA
>NC_041220.1:96078881-96101176 GCF_002837175.3 Physeter macrocephalus | reverse complement strand
AAGAAGATGTGGTACATATATACAATGGAATATTACTCAACCATAAAAAGAAATGAAATTGAACTATTTGTAATGAGGTGGATGGATCTAGAGTCCGTCATACAGAGTGAAGTAAGTCAGAAAGAGAAAAACAAATACTGTATGCTAACCCATATATATGGAACCTAAAAAATAAATGGTTCTGAAGAACCTAGGGGCAGGACAGGAATAAAGACGCAGACGTAGAGAATGGACTTGAGGACATGGGGAGGGTAAAGGGTAAGCTGAGACGTAGTGAGAGAGTGGCATGGACATATATACACTACCAAATGTAAAATAGACAGCTAGTGGGAAGCAGCTATACAGCACAGGGGGATCAGCTCGGTGCTTTGTGACCACCTAGAGGGGTGGGATAGGGAGGGTGGGAGGGAGACTCAAGAGGGAGGGTATACGGGGATATATGTATACATATAGGTGATTCACTTTGTTGTACAGCAGCAACTAACACAGCAATGTAGGGCAATTGCACTCAAATGGAGATGTTGAAAAAAAAGATATAATTTATTTCCCTGGAATAGTCACACTTGGCATTTATTTATTTAACAAATATTTATTGAGTATCTACTCTGGGTCCGGCAATGTTTTAGGCATGGGGATAAAACTGAACAAAAAATCTAATTTTAAGTTTCTTTTTTTTTTTTTCAATCCATTACTTCCAAAATTTCAGTAAAGTAATATTTAATGGCTTTTAAAAAAATTGAGATCAAAATGATAGATAACATTGTGTTAGTTTTAAATGTACAACATAATGATTTGATATATGTATATATTGCAAAATGATTACCACACTAAGTTTAGTTAACATCCATCACCATGTATAATTAGATAAAAATGTTTTCTTGTGATGAGAACTTTTAAGATCTCTCTTAGCAACTTGAAAATATACAACACAGTATTGTTAATGGTTTTATTTTCAGTTTTATTTTTTATTGAAGTGTAGTTGAATTAAAATTTTGTCAGTTTCAGGTGTACAGCAAAGTGATTCAGTGATACATATATGTGTATTTTTTCAGATTGTTTTCCCTTATAGATTATTATAAAATATTGAATATAATTCTCTATGTTATACAATAGGTCCTTGTTGGTTACCTATTTTATATATAGTATTGTGTATATGTTAATCCCAAACTCATAATTTATCCCAACCTCCCTACTTTCCCCTTTGATAACCATAAGTGGCATTTTATTTATTTATTTATTTTTATATCTTTATTGGAGTATAATTGCTTTACAATGTTTTGTTAGTTTCTGCTGTACAACGAAGTGAATCAGCTATATGTATATGTATATCCCCATATCCCCTCCTTCTTGGGCCTCCTTCCCACCCTCCCTATCCCACCCCTCCAGGTCGTCCAAAGCATCGAGCTGATCTCCCTGTGCTATGCAGCAGCTTCCCACTAGCTATCTGTTTTACATTTGGTAGTGTATATATGTCAGTGCTACTGTCTCACTTCATCCCAGCTTCCCCTTCCCCACCTGTGTCCTCAAGTCTGTTCTCTATGTCTGCATCTTTCTTCCTGCCCTGCCACTAGGTTCATCAGTACTGTTTTTTTTTTTTTTAATTAATTAATTAATTAAGGGCTTCCCTGGTGGCGCAGTGGTTGAGAATCCGCCTGCCGATGCAGGGGACACGGGTTCGTGCCCCAGTCCAGGAAGATCCCACATGCCGCGGAGCGCCTGGGCCCGTGAGTCCGGAGCCTGTGCTCCGCAAGGTGAGAGGCCACAACAGTGAGAGGCCCGCGTACCACAAAAAAATAAATAAATTAATAAATTAATTAATTAATGGCTGCATTGGGTCTTCGTTACTGCACACGGGCTTTCTCTAGTTGTGGTGAGCGGGACTGGTGTGAGGTGATACCTAACTGTGGTTTTGATTTGCATTTCTCTAATGATTACTGATGTTGAGCATCTTTTCATGTGTTTGTTGGCAATCTGTATGTCTACTTTGGAGAAATTCACTAGAAGTGGGTGGGAGCTAGGTCTTGTTATTATATGGATAAGAATTACCCAGGTATGGCAGAAACAGGAAAGGATTTTCAACAAAGAGTTTCCCTGTCTTTTTTCAAAGTTCTTCAGGAAACTTACTGCCAGACATTAACTATAGCCAGCATGAATTCTCCTTCCAATGTAAGCCTAAAACAAACTAAGGTATAGGGAATGATTGATTGTTGTCTTCATTTTCACAGGAAATTGGACAACATGCTTGAGCAGTAATGGGTATGGTAACCTAGAGGGAGGAATGGTGCTGAGAAGTGTCTGAGTGGGCTTTTATGTGTGTAGGACTCAGACAAATGGATGGCAAATAAAACAATTATTACAAGCTAAGGGCCATCTCTATATTTTCTCATGCTGTTACTTCTGAATCAGAGAAGGGCATTGCATTGTCATTTTTAAAGTCGACACACTGAAGGATTCCAATTTTATTTGTATGCATTCCTTTTTAAATGTAGTATCCTGACTTGCCAGCCACACAATTGTCCAGTAGGGACATTAGGCCACTATGATACTGACAGCAGGCCACAGTGAGAGAAGGCATAAAAGTCAACTGAAATAAAAGTTGATATTTTTTCATCAGGAGAATTCTTGTAACTCATGCTTACTTTGGCCAGAATTAAAATCAGCCTGTAGCTTCAAAAACCACTATAGCTGACATGAGGGAATGAAACCCATAATTATGCTTAGTGGTAGGAGGAAGCTATCGTGGAATCCACAGTAATTTTTAGACAATTTACAAATGCGATTCCTATAGAAATAATTCAAACTGACAACACGAAGTATTATTTAAGGTAGTATGCCGGTTGGCTAACTGGCCAAGATAAAAGGTGATACTCTCTGGTAGAAATGGTGGGAATTAAAGTACATGTTTTCTAGTATGATTTTAAAATCAGCCTCTAAAATAAGGAAGGTTGACAAGAATCATCACTAAGATCCCTTTTTTATTCTGGTCATTTATAATTCTGTAAGTTTACTTAACCCATAAACTGGAAAGGAAAATATTTTTAAAAAAAAACAAAAAAACATATCTCTTATTATTTGACCAAAACATTCTTACCAAAACAATGTTTCTAACTTCTCTTCCAATCCACCTACCTCCAAAGTAACATTAATTAAGCCTTTTTAGTTTGATCTCTCCTTCATTCACCCCAAATGCACTCAGCACCCATCCTTTTTCAGTCACTGCGAGTGTTAAGAAAGGAACTTCCAATTCAACAAGACTTTCTCCTGACAAAATCGTCATTCTTGACAGGCTTGAAACACTTTGGTATCACTGAGAAACCTAAAACAGTATCTTGCACAAAATATGTTCTCAGTAAGTCTTGGTAGAGTTAACTGTCTCCTTTTTATTTTTTTCCTGCTTTTCTCCTCTCTTCTATCAGTCTTCCTTTCTTATTTAGTACAATTTACTCCTATTGACACATCTTTTAACCTAATCAACTGAAATAAAAATGACTCTATAATAGCCTATTCTTGCATCACATTATGCATATATTAATATATTACATATATTTTAATGATTTGCACAAATATTTCAAAGTGGTAACAGCTCTTATGAATGGCTTTTCTTCAAAGGGAAGGTAAACAGAAGAGCCTGATAGGGAAAAGGTCATCAGCAATATTCTATTATGAAAATGGAAGAGATCAGCACAATATGAGGGAGGTCTTGCAATAACCTTCAGGGAAGCCTGCCATAAACCCATTATCAACAGACTGCAACGATGCTAAAGAGAGTGAAGAAGCCTCAATTAAATCTACCCCAGATTAATTCTATGGGTAAGGACTCAAAAGTAATTTTCTGAGTATCTTTCAGGTAGATGTCAGCATCATTTAAACATCTTTTACAAAAGGTATACCATGTGTCAGGTATTTTTCTTTATCTATCCTCAAAATAGCCGGTGAGGGTTAAAGGCACTATAGATGAAAACAGAAGACTAATAGGTGAGAAATCCAAAGTTCAGAGAGGTTCAGTAATTTGCCCAAGGTCATATAGGTAAAGTGGCTGACCTAGGACTCAAAACCTTAGATTGAGTAAATCCAGCTCTTTATACTCCACTATACTGCTTCTAAATTGGATTATGAAATGTAAGTGGAGCTGAAGGTAAAGATAGGCACACTATTCCAAATAGATCCAAAGACCTTCAAAAGAAAGGCACTGATTTAAGATACTATTTACAGAAGAAATTCAAACAAAGCATCAAAGCAATGTAAAAAATGGAATGGCATGTACTTCTGGTGTGCACTTCTTATAAGAACAATCTCATTAGATATAAAGAAATATGAGGGATGAGCAGGCAGAATGTTGTCAACTTGCCATGAGCATACCTTTAATAAAATATACTGAATTAAAGAAGAAAAGAGGAGAAGGGCCATAATACCCAATAAATTCAAAGAAAAGGGAAAGGAATATAGAACTGTGTGTAAGAAGATACAGAAGAGTATCGAAGAGAACTATGAAAAATTCAGGAAAAAGTTAAGGGTCTGCAGGAAAAAAATCTAAATAAATGAAAGATCTATCTCAGAACATTCCAATCACTAAAAAGTGAAATCAGGAACAAATCATAAATACAAAAGGCCATGAATGAAATACTGATCTTTATAACCCCATAGTATCAACCACAGTTCCCTGGTTTGCTTTGACTCTGATTTTTCCCAGATTAAAGATTATGAATTATATATACTATACAACAGTACTGAAATGCCTTCATAAGATAACAGTAAATGATATTCAGACATGTATGAATTCAGAACCGGTCCCTAAAGGTAATTTTGTTAGAGATTATGTGCTGTATGTATCTCAGATAACAACCGGAGAAGAGTGATACATTCCCAAAGAAGTACAGAACAAGAATTATCACTAAGAGGATACAGAATGGAAATGTTCAGGAAAATATAGGGGGATGATTTAACTAGGGATAAAATCTCAAGTTCTATTAATATCTTGTATGAGCATATAGTCATTTGATTAAAATGATTAAAAACAACTATAAGCTGCTAGGACAGATTAGTGCCGCAAGCCACCATTTCTCAGATGTCATAAGAAACACAAATAGGGAAAATTGTTGACAACAAAAGATGTGGCTAATGATTGAAGTCTTGATCATAAAGTTTGGTATGGTGCACCTAAACACAATGAGTCGTCATTTAATAAAATGTTATTTTAGGTACTGAATGCACACATGAATAAATGCTTTGTGCCTGCCATATTGTTCTCATAAGTTCATTAGGGAAATGAAATAAAATAATATTCATAAGTCATTTACAGCAATAAAAGGAGCATAGAGATCTGAAGGCAGGGAGATTGTCCTCCATTTCTACCAGAGAAAACTACATTAAGGAGGCATTATGCCAGGTGAGACTGCTTAACTCTAAGCAAAGTCAGAAAAAGTCTAGAATAGGCTCAAGCCGCTCAATGAATAATCACAGTTGTTTCTCCCGAGAGCCAGCAGGAGTTCCCAATAAAACTTAATCTAAGTTGCTTCCCATACTTTGACAATAAGAAATAATCTCAGTTTAGCAAACATAATGGTACCTGCAAAACACTTAAATCAGAATTGATTCCACATATATCGATTTGGGGGGAAGATATGCACTGCAAATGTGTAACAGAAATGATGATATTTAACAGCTCTAAAGAGTGCATCAATTCATAAGCACAAAACGAGATAAAATCATACTGAATCTTTACTAACACTGTTCAAATTAGTCAGGTGGGAAAAAGCCCAGGACCAATGGTGAAGCAACTGATTTTTCTGCATGCTATACAAACACAGCTCAAGAAATGGAAAATTAATAGTTAGACATGAAATTCCTGGAAAAAAATTAGGAAAGCAAATGGATAAGTAATCAATAGCTCCATCAATGTGTACCAGCGACCCTGATAAAGGCAAACAAATGAAACCTCAGGAACCAAAGCAAAGCTTTCAAGGGTGGCATGCCACAAACAGAAGGTTACATGGACCAGGTCAAATAATTGAACCACAGTCACAATCAGGCTGATTTGTTCTTTTACTAGTGCAATTTTCATACAATTTCTAGAAGTGACATCTCTCAACCCAAGCTGAAGTTTCAGGTTCTAAATTCTAGAATTAAGTCTACAGAGCAGGCAGGAGAATCTCTAGATCAATAGCTAAAACGTTTAGCAATCTCTAAGTTTTGTGTGTTAGATTAATTTAACTCATCCCAGTTTTTCATTCCCCTGTAATAAAACTGTATGTCCATATTATTGTCTGATAGTGGGTGGACTATAATTCACTATATGAAGTCATGTAATTTGCTTTAGCCAACTGGATATTAGAAGATCTGATGAAAGCTGAAGCTTGAAATGTGCATATATAAGTGAGCTTTTTCTGTTACAATTTAGTGA
Organism: Physeter macrocephalus; assembly: GCF_002837175.3. Taxonomy (NCBI): domain Eukaryota; kingdom Metazoa; phylum Chordata; class Mammalia; order Artiodactyla; family Physeteridae; genus Physeter; species Physeter macrocephalus. The sequence continues at coordinate 96,094,776 of NC_041220.1, read as the reverse complement.
TCTGCTATGAGAAAAACATTCTCTAAAACCTGTTGCCGTTTTAGCCTGAGCATCAGAACAGAAACTCATGGAACAGATCTAAACTGAATCTTCAGCCTTTAGCCAAGGCTAGCTGACCCACAGTATGAAGCAGAGATATAGCTGAGCCCATCTTAGATAAGACAAAATGAGTGTGAGAATAAATACTCTTGTAAGCATTGTATTTTGGAGTTGTTGTTTCTCAGCATTATTGTGGCAATAGTTGACTGATACAAATGCTTCTGTTAGTAACTGCTATCTTAATTACCTTGCTCTTTTCGATCAAGCTCAGCCTTCTACTTTATCTCCAGTAACCAGACTAATGCTCTACTATACCCAATTTCCTTTCTAATCTGAGTCCCTTTGGTTGGAATTTTTGCTACAAGCTGTCATACTCCTGATATTCTGCCTAATTGAAACCTACTGTCTACCTGCTGCTATATATAAATATCATCATATGCTTTACACATGATGCAGGATAAATAAATGGTAATAACTAATACTACCATTTATTAAGAAACAGTTACAGGTCAGGCACATTTAAATATATATTCCAGTTAATTCTTTAAAATTTAAAAAAAATATTGCAAGGCAAATTTTATAATTGCCATTTTCTGGGTTAAATTCATTCACTCTTTATAATGTCTATATTCGGAGGGCCTTCAGCTCAGAAAAGGTAAGTTACCTGCTCAAGACACCACAGACGGTAAATACTAGAACCATGATCCAAACTCAACTGTTGCTTTTTAGGCTATTCCATGTCACATATTTAAAATGGAGGGATCACAAAGTTTTGAAGTAATAAGATAGTTGTCCATGTTATGACTGAATAGTTTCCAAGGGATAAAAATTGTCCACTTTGTAGACCTAAAACCACTGATAAAATTTCCTTGGCTCATCTAAAAGATAGTATCACGTCACTTGGCAAGTATGGTCGAAGAAATGAGGATGGGTTGGATAAGGTGATGCAATTTTCATTAAAAAAAATAATATTATTCATTGCAGTCATTCTAAGAAAGATCAATGGTGAAGTTTTAGTGTTTGGACATTTTCCAACTGGGAGACTGTCTTGATTCTCTTCTGAAGTGAAAGACCAGCATAAGTCTGAACATAAGGGTTCAGTGCTTGGGCTCTGGAACCAGAGAGAACTGAGTTTACATCCTGGGAGTCTAACTTTTCCTGGCTTGATGAAGTTACTTATATTCCTGACACCTCAGTTTTCTCATCCATAAAATGGGGCTAACAGTAGTAACTACCTCATAGATTTGTTGAGGGAATTAAATGAAAAGTGTCCTATAAAATAATTTAGCACTATATCCAGATAAATATGTTACAGTTGCCTGAAAATATACGTACTGAACTTCTATATCATCACTGAGAATGGGAATTACTCTTTTCTAATGAAGAATGGACTTTTGTTAAGGGCAGAGGGGGAGGAGGAAAAGGAAAGTCAAGAAATTTAAACTGATTTGGTATCTGGTATAGAAAAATGTAAACCGTGGCACGATGGAGAATACCTGGACAAGCAAATATACTGTATGAAAGGGCATAGAGTGAAAGGTATGACTATAGATTGTATTTCACATAAGCAACCGAATGCTATTATAGTCAGTAGGACCAGGGAATGCTATTGTTTAGAGGTGAATAGAAGCAATTTAAAATGCAGCTACTTCCACTTTGTACTAGTGAGATTAATCCATGTTTTGAAGCTGCTGTTTTCACCTCTTCATTGTTTATCGGGTTTGAGTCTAATTGGGCTTGATTGGAATCGTGGGAAGCCACTAATTAAAATGATTAACAATATCATTAACAGCAAAGGGGATAGAAAAGGAAGCTTCTTATTTTTAATGGGCTGAACACCGTTTCTTGCTGGCTGAATGAATAGAAGTTACTTGAAGAGTGACACTGGATAACAAATTTCTAAAATGTCTATTTTCATGCTCTTAATAAAGAGCACATTTTCTAGACTAGGAGCTATATCAAAATCACAAATATGGACAAGGTTTTTTTTTTTCCTCCGCCACTAGCTGAATTAAAACCAATTTCTAACCTCAGATGTTTTCAGGCACCTTGTTATGGAGGTCATCTCCTAAGTGTTGTGTTTAACATTGGTAATATTTCAGATTTGCCATTGATCTTTGAGTTATTCTAATATGCTTTTGTTACAAATACAATTTCTGCAAATAGGCTTGGACCAGAACAGATTTTAGATGCAATAGCAGGACAAAATCTAGGCTCAAGCAGAGAAGGGAAAGGTGTACCCCTCGAGCATCTCCTTACTACTATATCTTGACAACGCCCGGTGGCTTATTTCTAGAACACAAGTTAAATCATTTGCGCAGTACATTTTCACCCTCTAGCTCAAAGGGGGTTCGTTGTTTCATTCCTGATACCCAACCCCAGCTCCTCACTGGCATAGGTGAACTCAGTGTCATGAAAATCTTACGTAGCTACTTTTGGATTGTTTTGCTGGCTGCTGAGGATGAGATATACATAGTCAGAGCCTGAGAAATACCTGGCCTTTACTTTCCTTCCTACCAACATTTAATCCAGAAGGGACTCTGAATGAAGGCACAGGAATACTTTATAAAATATTATTTATATTCTAGAAACCTGAGAATATATAACAACTCTATAGTTTGCTTGCATCTTTACATTTTGGGGGGAACACGTCCAAGTGACTTACTTAACTTTTGATTCATTTACCTTTCCTTGATTTAGCAATAATTAACACCTGCACAGAACACCACTGTTTCCAAAATGCATTCACAAAACCACTACCTATTTCCTTCTTATCATATCTCCTCCATTCAGGGTTGGCAACAGAATGAAATTGTCTATGGGACAGGATCTTGAATTCCGAGAACTAAGCTCAGAGACATCTCTGCACTTTGGGGACAAGTTATTGAACTGACCTATATCTCATTTCCATACCTATAAAATGGGAATACATATATTATGTACCTAGTGGGACTGCCGTGAAGATTTAAAAACCAATTCTTGTAATAGTGCTTAGAACATTGCTGGGCCCAGAACAATTACCTAATAAATGTTGCCTGGTTTAGTGTTCAGATGACTATTACTATTCTGTGAGTTCTTTCAGGGCAGGGCAACAGATCACACTTACATTTGAATCCTCGGGACCCAGCACAGTGCCTGGCACATAGCAGGTGCTTAACAAAGAACCGTGCCACCATTTTACTAACTGACAAGTCACTTATAAGAGGACAGTGACTGTAGCCTCAATCCTTCAGGTGGAGTCAGTAGAGGAAACCAAATTTCCAATTTAAGGGCAGTGCTCTTCCTACCTTAGCTCTATCCCTTCATAAGTTACTTATTTTGTCTCATCCCCTGACATATTAGAGTGCTAGGCAATGGGGATACCCAGTCATAACCTGCTGGACTGAATTTTCTCCTTTGGGTGCTGCCTTCACTATGTCTCACAACAGCTTCTCAGGCTTATTTTTTTTTTCTTTTTTTTGTTTTTTCTTCATATGTCTGTATCCCCTTGGCACAATTGTTTTCTTTTTTTTTTAAATTGGAGTATAATTGCTTTACAATGTTGTGTTAGTTTCTGCTGTACAATGAAGTGCATCATCTATATGTATACCTATATCCCCTCCCTCTTGGACCTCCTTCCAACTCACCCCCCAACCCACCCATCTAGGTTGTCACAGAGCACAGTGCTATACAGCAGGTTCCCACTAGCTATCTAGTTTACACATGGTAGCGTATTTATGTCAAACCTAATCTCCCAGTTCGTTCCACCCTCCCCTTCACCCCCCTGTGTCCACATGTCCATTCTCTATGTCTACGTCTGTATTCCTGCCCTACAAATAGGGTCATCTGTACCATTTTTCTAGATTCCACATTTATGCGTTAATATACGATGCTTGTTTTTCTTTTTCTGGCTTACTTCACACTGTATGACAGACTCTAGGTCCATCCACGTCTCTACAAATGACCCAATTTCGTCCCTTTTTATAGCTCATGGAGCTCAATATCAAAAAGGCACAATTGTTTTCAACAACAAAAACAAGCATTTTAAAACAAAACACACTTTCTTCGAACAAAATCTTTTATAGAAACCAAATTAGACAACAAGTAACACACAGTTCTGGGATATCTCCAGAGAATTCAAAAGCAAGAATTCTGGAACCTTGGACTCACCAGGCAGCCGCTCCCCCTCCCAGTTTCTAACTCCCTTCTCCTAAGCCCCGGAGGCAGTTTTGCTGAACCTTCAGGACTTCAGGCGACACCATCTTAGATCTGCGGCCCGGGGGCCCAGGAATTCTGGATGCCCCAGCTCCCATTAACCTCATTTCCTTCCACGTGTTATAGAACTGTTTCCAGTTTGCAAAGAGGGAAAACTGAAATATATAAATAAGGTATTGTGGATCTTCCAAAGTGGCTTAACTAAACTCTCAGTGATAGGGTTGCTAAGCAAGATAGCAAAGAAACGCTAACTCCTCCTGCAACAAAAAGGGCTGATAAAGCTTTCATTACCTCAATCTTCTTGGGCCTCTCATTGTCGCGGCCTCTCCCGTTGCGGAGCACAGGCTCCGGACGCTCAGGCCCAGCGGCCACGGCTCACGGGCCCAGCCGCTCCGCGGCACGCGGGATCCTCCCGGACCGGGGAACGGGCAGGTGGACTCTCAACCACTGCGCCACCAGGGAAGCCCCCTCAATCTTCTTTTAATTAAAGCTGCTGGGGCTAAAGTGATTAGTCAACATGACGTCAATGGAACTTAAGCTTTTATGTCTTTTTATTTTACAAATGGCTCTGTGTGTGTGTGTGTGTGTGTGTGTGTGTGTGTGTGTGTGTGTGTGTTTGGTTGGTTAGTGGTCTGAAGGAGAGCACTGATTAAATTTCTATGCTCTTGTTATTTTAGTTCATACTTGTTAACTCTGTTCTTCAGCAATAGATTTCTTGAGCCTTTTTATGATGATGAAACATTCTGCTCTTGGAATTATTAGACAGTGCCCCTTGCCAGATATTTTCACAGCATTTGTTCACCTAAAAGCAAAGTTTCTCTATCTGAAACATCTGTTTAGCCCTCCAATTGAAGATAAGCTGCCAATAGCAGGTTACATACCCCTCAAAGCTCAAACAAGGCCCAGGAGGGAGACATGATAAGGCCATTTTGGTGTTGGTGAAGGCAATATTTCTTTTCTAGAGCTAAAGTTCTCTAAGTATTCTGAATATAATTTTATACAATTTGCTGCTGTTTAATAAGTATATATAAAGTTAGCTTTATGCAATATAGTATATAGAGATATACGATCTTTTTAAAACTTAAGTCAATGCAGAATTTTTGTCATTTCCATAAAATGTTTAGCATAAGAAATGCATATAATAATATTTCTGTGCAAAAATATGACTCAAATATGTCTTTTTTAGGGCTTTTTGTTTTCAAGAATGGCTAGATTTTGTAAACATGAATGAGCTGGTGTATGTACAATTGAGTTACCAATATTGTATATGAAAAAAATCGGGATTTTCATAAAGGACCTAGATGGCTATATGAAAAAATAAGAAAGGTAATTATAAACTATTAGTGAAATACCATAAAGTAGATATTTAAACTAATGTGGACATGTAAATAAAATCAATTCAAATCGAAGTTCATTTACATAGGAATTTTATTAATTATAGATGTTTCTCACGTTTGTGCTAATTTAAATATACATTTGAGGCTATAACTTAGAAAACATTGCTTTTTAAAACAAAAACATGGTTTTAGGAGAACTCCAGGGATACAGCCAAGTTATGTTAACTACTAGAAATGATCAAAAGAGGAGAAAGGAATCAGTAAGAGGGAAGTCTGCACCCTGACCTGACCTAGACTTTCTGGTGCCTCGTGTATCTTGTTGGGGATTAGGTGACTATTTCAAGGCCATGTTCATGCATACCCCCTGGATATCTGCATTAGTAATCCCTTCCTAACTTCTAGTGGAATCTTAAACAGAATTAAGTATAGCAGAGCCACGGAAACCCTGGGTACGGAAACTCTTTCATATAATTCACTGACTGTTGCAGACATGGTTGGCTGACTAATTAAGCAATGCTCATTCCCAAACTCTTCCTTGTCTGCCTCCACTAGAAAGACTATGAAAAGGACATCTTCCCAGACCCCCTTGCACGTTGGGATGGTCATGTGATACAGTTCCAGCCAATGGGGTGTAAACAGAGGTCTGCTGGATTGCTGGTAAAGTTAGTGCTTTCTGATAAATGGGACTGACATGCTCAGAGCTGACACTTCCCTTCTCCCTTCTTCTTGCCTCGAGCGTGGATGTTTTGCCTGGACTTCAGGCAGCTGTCTTGTGAGCATGAGTGAAAGATACAAGAGATACCAAATCATGGCTCAACATGGTTGCTCCACAAAACCAAAATAAGTAATTACTTCCAAACTTCTTGGTGTGAGAGGAAATTAAGGTCTACTTGTTTAAGGCAGCATTTGTTTGGTTTTTCGTTACAGAGGAAGCATATAGCTAATAGACTTGGTGGCACGGTATTCATTTCACAGTCCATCCATTTCGCTTTATAAGTAAATATCTTGAATACTTATAACTCTAACACACTTGACCTTAGAAAATCACAATCCACACTAAGACTTTTCAAATACTCAGGTTGGGAAATCCAGTGAATTTGCTTATTCTCTACTGAAATTACAGCATTAAATTTAGAACCCTAGCCAAGACAATTAGAGTGGAAGAAATAAAGCTTCCAGATTCACTAATATTCAACATAATATTGTTGCAATAGTGTTAATAGTACAAACAATACAAGTTCCTACATGGGTAATACATTTAGACCATAAATTTGAAATAGTAAAATATGTATATTTGTAAGTACAGCCTTTGCATTTGTTCATTATAATGAGAATAACCTCTCAGGTAACCTACTGAATAGAAGTGCAGATCAATACTCTTAATGCAGAAAACATTTCAGGAAATATCAAAAGCTGTAAATTGTCAACTAATTGGAAGATTGTTTTTCTAAGTGAATAGCTATAAAATTCCAGCCACTCAAATCACTGTAATCATTTTATTTGTCCTATTCTCTAGAGGAATTTTAAACAAAGCCTGGAATGACTGCTTTGTCATTTCAAGTCTGCCCAGTAATTTTCCAGTGTATTAAAAGACATTCAGTGTAGACACTGGTAGGGGAAAAAATTGGGTGTCTGCCTGATAGAACTGCTCATTTGCAGTCAACATAATTACTCTGTATTAACACATCTGCTGTTTAAACAATATCACACTTTCATTTTTTCCTTTCTTGCTAATAATTAACTTGATGGAATCATACATCTCTATTCAACTTGAATAAATATCAGAATCATTTCTATATTGTGAAAATCATGCTGAGCCTAATGAGATGACTGGTTTGAGCTAATAAGTATTAGTCACATAACTCAATTGCATGACCTCCTGAAACGAAGCAAAACAAATCAAAACAAAGGGCCTCATTCCTAGAATATACAGCAATTTATGTAATATTGGAAATATTTTTAAAAATCAAGGGATATAAAATATGTTTCCCAAGACCTCAAATATTGCTTTATACTATGAAATGTCCAATCAGTACCAAAGGCTGTCAAAATAATCTTCCTTGCTCATAGTTTTGACTGCATATTTCCCTTTCTCAAACCTCCAGGGCTGCCTGTCACCTTCTGTATCAAATTTAAATTATTCTCAGTGCTTCAGGGGCTTCCATCTGCCCTTGTTTACAATGCCTTTCTCAGTTTCCCTTTCCCCATTGTCCATTCACTAGAGTCCATCTAATTCACAGGACTTTTCATACTGCAGTATAACTGATTGAAAGAACGATACACTGAGTCAGAAAGCACAGAACTTGAGCAAATAAATTATATAACTTCCCTGAACCTTTTTTTCTCTCCCTAAGCAAAAAAAAAAAAAAAGATCGAGGGCTACTAACAGATGTTTTTCCTTCTCTATCTTTGTTATAAACACTCATCCTTCTACGATGACTTTCAAATCTACTGCACATTCCTCAGATATACTGGAGAGAGGGAATCTGAGGGAGAATGACAAGGTAGGTCTGGAGGTCCTGGAAAAAGATATTATATTTATTGAACATCTAATCTACTGACAACTTTACTTCATTACTTCATTTAAGAAGTACCTACAAATATCTACTGAAAAAGGTAAGATACTCAAGACAAGTCCTACTTTCCATTGCTTATCAACTTATGTTTTACTTTTTTTTTTTTTTTTTTGTGGTATGCGGGCCTCTCTCTGCTGTGGCCTCACCCGTTGCGGAGCACAGGCTCCAGACGCGCAGGCTCAGCGGCCATGGCTCACGGGCCCAGCCGCTCCGTGGCATGTGGGATCCTCCCAGACCGGGGCGCGAACCCAGTTCCCCTGCATTGGCAGGCGGACGCGCAACCGCTGCGCCACCAGGGAAGCCCATGTTTTACTTTTATATTGTACTTTTATTACTTTGTTTTCAGTTTTTCAACTTTACCCCTCCCTCCACCTTTTATTTTATTTTTTTTCCATTATTGCTGAGATCAGGATTTGCTCTCAGTGACACTGTCTTCAACTCCAGGCCCTGCCAGTGAGAGATTATAACTGACAAATTCAGTTAGAGGCTACCACGGACACCCTATTCCCAAGGGCTTACAGAGATTCCCCAGGAGGGAAAAAGAGTGAGGCCTTTAATAATTCTCCCTTCCTGGCACTTGTGGTTCATAATGTCATCATTGATACCAAAAGCCCTGATTGATTTTATCCACTGGGGACTAATAAATCAGTTATGCTTCAAGTAAACAATGAAGAGCCTTTAGTCTTAGGGTCTTTAGACCCCCTAGACTTAGTCTTTAGACCTTTAATCTCCACCCTTTGTTTTACAGTAGAATTGTTTATATTTGTTGTGTCCAATTCCTCTCCTCTCATACTCTCTTGAATTTATTCTAATCCAAAATTTCTCTTAGCAAGGACCATAATGACTGCTACATTGCTAAATATAAGATGTAATTTTCAGTCTTTACCTTACTTGGCATATTCATCAGCTGACCACTTCCTTTCCTTATAAAAGTTTTCTTATCTTTCAGGACACAGTTAACTACATTTTTCCATTCTCACCAATACCTCCGCTTATTCTTCTTTGTTGGTTCTTTGTTATTTTCCTACCTCTGAATGTTGGAGTGCCTCAGGGTTCAGTTCATCTCCCCTTGTTTTTCTGTCTTTACTTATTCTCTCGATGACCTCATCCAGGCTTATCGCTTTAAATCCATCAATATCCTAACAACTCTCAATTTCATCTCCATGCCCTGGACATCTCAGGATTCATATCAAACTCCTCTTAGATATCTAATGGGCACCTACAACTTTACAGGGCCACTGCTAAATTCTCAATTTTTCCTCTAAATCAAGTTTCCATTTGATTTTCCCACACCTGATAGATAGTTCAATGGACTTGGATAAGTCACTTCTCATATCTGTGACTCTGTTCAGCATCTATAAATTGAGTTTAATAACAATATTTTCCTTGCCTACTCATAGGAGTATTATAGGGATTAAATAAAAGCACTTGACAATACTTTACAAATTTTAATTGCTTTACAAATGTAAGTTATTTTTCGTGAAGATATTTTATTGAGATTCTATCATGTGCCAATCACTATTTACAATAATTTCAAAGTCATAAAATAATCTGGAATTTGCAAAAATGAGAATTCAAGGCATTAAACTTTAGATATTCTGCTTACAGATATGAGGGAAAATGGGTGCGTTTAAACACAGAGCAAAAATGACATAAAAGTGAATGTAAATGGCATGAGAAGTATTTCATACATTGAAAAGAATACTCCTTTTTTTTTTTTTGATAATGGAAATTCAATGTCCTATTCACAGGCAATGGGATAAATTTCTTAGACCTGTAATAAGAGCTAGGGGTTGTTTGTAATCTGAAGATAGTTTTCATTCCATAATTATTGCTGTTCCTGAGTAATGAGTAACAAGATTGCTTTCCCATCTGGCATTTTGTGGCTGAAAAGAGCAGTAGCATAAGGTGAAATGTCACTGCTAACAAGTGGTTTATGTCATTTGTAAAATACGATCACAGACCCAAACACCAATGGTGGCATAAAGTCCTGGAAAATATTCTAATGCAAGTGAATCCAAGTCTGTGGGGTAGTAAAAGAGATTGAAGTCAGAAACGTCGTTTGAATCCTAGTTCCACTATAGACACATGTCACTTAATCTCTTCGTTCCTGATTTTCTTTATTTATAAAACAAAAACAATGATAATCCCTATTTTGCAACATTGTTTGAAGAATCAAAAGCGTGTGAATGCCCTTTAAGTTGTAATGTACTATACAGAAGTTAGTGGTTACTGCTGTTTTTGTTGCAGGGAAGATAACTCAAAAGTGATTTTCTCTCCACAATGACAAATGAAAGATTCCTTAATGAAGTCACATCGTGCAGTCGCAAGGTTACCGAATATATCAGTGGTGTGGTAACAGTAATCAAAACGATCTTAGGGTGGTCTCAGTAATTTTCACAAAAAGACATGTGAGAAAATGTGAAAACATCTTTGCTGGTTACAGTGTACCAAAGTTTCAAGTCTATTTTCTGGTCCAAAGTCAAGTGAAGATTGAAGGAAAAGGAAATTGTAAGACAGCAATTCTTAGAGCTTCTGAACATTTAAGATGGTTAAGGATTTTTAGTCACTTAAAAGAAAATACAGTGATTCCTTATAGAACCTAAGCTAGCTGAAATAAGTTTAATATGTTGGCAGCTAAATAAAAAGGAAAAAAAAAAGTGATTCTCCTTTTTCTAACCTTCCAGAAGCTAGCAGGGAGAATTTGCCTCCCTAACTTCTTGGTTTAAACCACTGGGGATTTAGTCATTGAGCGAATCTGTGATCATTGCACATGTTGGAAATAAGCCAAAGAATTTCAAAAGTTAACATTCTAAAAGAAGAAAGTAAAAAAGCAGAATTCCATGAATTAACGCCACTGCACCAGAAATTCTATATTTTAATTCTCTAATATGCAGCTAGGAGTACTTACATCCAAGATCCAGCCTACATAGAAGGAGAAGAAGGCAGTTAGAAGCTGCCAGGAGAGAAGAATCCTGGAGAGTAGAGGGTAGAAATTTCTGGACAGGGAATGAGTCTCTTTGATGTGAGTTGGCATGCTCTGTTATCGGGTGTTTGGGCTCTGTCATCACACTGTCTAGGTTCCCACACTGGCTTCCACATTTACCAACTATATGGTCTTGGGCAATTTATTTAACCTGAATGGGGATAATAGTAATAAGATCTCCCTCATGGGGTGGTTTTGACAAATGCTTAATAAAGTGCTCAAACAGCACTTAGCACAAAATCAATACATAATAAATATCAGTCTCCATTATTGTAGCTACTACCATGATGACAGATGCTGTAATCATCATTATCATTGTCATCACTAGTACTATCATTTGTCCTGCATGTGGAATTGTGTTTCTTTGGAGAAGTCAGAGCATGGGAAGAAAGCCAAAGCTTCTGCTACCTCTAGGGGGAGAAAAGAATCCTCTTTGCAGGGCCTTTTAAAAATAGTTAATACCATGAAAGTTTTTAGTGTGAAGAGAGGCTGTATTCCTTAACAAAGGGAATACACGCGCTTGTTCTTATTTTAATTAATACTAATAAACCTGTTTCATTATTGATATGTGCTTATTCAAGAGGAAAAATTATTTTCACAGATGAGACACTTGGGGCAACCCATACTTTACGTCACTTTTAACCATCAGTAAAGTATTTTCCACTGCTTTATGGCAGTCATTTTACACTCAAAGAGAAGGTTCTCTTGTTTAGGAAACAGAGGCTCATGTTATATAGTAACATGTGAGTCAGCTGTGCTGATAAAACATGCAGACTTGAGGGTGAGACAAGCAGGAGAAAGACTTACAACTTCTAAGATTCCTTCCAATGCTGAGACTTCATAATTATCTGGAAGAGGATAATGGCTTAAAATTCAGGGTAAAACGATTATGACAGGAAAAGGTAAGTAATAATCATTTATTGAATTCTTCATATGGAACTGGAGGCTTGATACCTAAGGAACATAATTTCATTTAATTCCTCCAGTAATCCCAGAAGATGGGTTTTACTAACCTCATTTTACAGGCGAGGAAACTGAGGTACAATGTGATGAACAGCAGAACTGAAAGTCCCATCCAGGCTTCTCAAACTACAAAGAGCTCACTTTGCACACTGTGAAACTTCTTGAGCCCTCATCCATTCCAGCCCTGCCCTCGGCCCTGCCCTTTGCTTCAGGCAGCTCATTTAAGCCTCACAGAAGTGCTGTGAGGTAAGGTGTGGCATCCACAGACTGCAGGTGAGGGGACTGAGGCAACACAGAATCCCCAGAAAGCATATCTGTCATTCATCATCAGCAACACAGTAAACTGAAGCCTTAACAGCTTTTGCTTTTCAGGCTGTGGGGAATGTCTTCCCTGAACTGCTGATTAAACATGGTTCCCATCTCCTCTCACCTTTGCATACCTGTTTGCCAGGGTACATAGTGTGTGTGGCTGCCTAGTACCCAGCTCTAAAATCAGACCACCTGCCTTTGAAGCCAGGTCCTATCACTTAAGCCATGGATGCCTGGGACATAATAAGCACTCAAACACATTTTTTGGTGGTGGTTTTATTCTTGGCTCAGAAGTTTTGGTGGTGGTGTTATTCTTGGCCCAGAAGATGCAAGAATGTATTTCTTTTCTCAACATGTGGTCCTTGGACCACTGTCTCAATCTTCCAGGGCAGGACACCTCAAACATTATGCTATTTAGTAGGTCTAGGGTGGGGCCTGAGATTTCACTTTTCTCACAGGCTCCCAGCTGGTGCCAATGCTGCTGGACCAGTCTGCACTTCGAGTAGCAAGGAACTAGAGTACATCATTAACAGCAGATTCAGGGGCCCTGCGTAAGACTCTGGGGAGGAGGCCCAAGAGACTAAGTGTTTAACTCGCTCCCAAAGAGATTCTAAGGCACACTAAAACTTGAGAAGGCCGTGAGCAAGGCTTCAGTTGGTTCTATTAACATTATTTGACAGTGCAATTCACTGGAGATACAGCCTGATTGAATTCCTGATTCATCATCATGACTTCAGGGTAAAATGCTTCTGATGCTAAGACACCCTCATCCCTTTCTGTAACAGAGTAATGAGTCAATTTTCCAAACAGAATAAGTAGATAATCCTTCTCAATTTACTAACATAATTCCCCAAATATTAAGGAGCATTAGAAAAGGCATCCTTTTTGCAAGCTCAACTAAGCAGTAGTATTTTAGCACAAATATTAATGGAAATAAAGAATTTTGTTCAAGGTTGACAGCTTGGTTTAACAGTTTCTATTTTACATTAATGTTCTCTTCTTTTTCCTGTTCCTTCAATATTTTTTTTTTGCATATAGCACTATTTTTTTCAGATTCTTTTGGTTCAATTCTGGATAGTTTAAGTTTAAAATGAAGTTCATAGAAATGATTCAGGGGTAGAAATTCAAGGGAGATTTGAACAAATTAGTCTTTGAATAGGGTAGTGACCAGGGCAGCTCATAGGGTGACCAACCACCCTAGTTTATCCAGGACTGTTCCACTCTTAGCACTGAGAGTCCCGAGTTCTGGGGAATTCCCTCAGTTCCAGGCAAACTGGGACAGTTGGTCACCCTAACGTAGACCTTGCAGTAGGCTTTCTATTTAGCAGTTAATGTGAATCTGATTCAATTTTTCCTATTTTTTGTCTTTCAACAAATTGGATTGGCTTGGGTGAAGATGTGTCATTTTGTCAATTCAAATAATTTAAACAAGGAATTTCTCTTGGTCTAGGGAAACTTTACATCTGCTGCCTTCATTTTTAAGTCACTCTTAGGATATGTTTGAATCAGTTTCCAAGAGAAGCAGGTAAGCTCAGTAAGCTTATTTGTGGAGTCAGCTAGGCTGATCCATCCCTCCAGCTCCATGTAGATTTGCTGCTCTTTGATTATTCCTGGGTAGCCCTCATCCATGCCCACATAGCTGGAGCAATTATTCCATTACAAAGTTACATTTAGTTCACTTTACAGGATGAATTACAGAGTATGATGCTATTTATGAATTTCCAGACTCCCAAAGAGCTCAAGATATGCTGTTTAAGAACTCCAAGGGACACTTCTTCATATGACACTCCTTGCTTATCCAGGGGATTCAGGCTGTCCTGAGGTTTCCCTATACCTTCTCCTCTGATGGAACATTTCTAATGAGTCAAATTCTGAATCTGGTGATCTTTTTTTGTGGTCTTTGCACATTTCTTCTTCAGTTGTGTGAAGCACCATCATGTCTATTGTATTGAACATTTCCATTCTCACTCTCTGTCCATGTTACTAAGGCTACTTTATAAAAGAAATCTTCCATTTAGTAAAGTCTAGGTTTCCTCCTTTGCTTCCACCTTCATTTCCCACTGAATGAATCAGGTCTCAGCTTATGATCATTTGTTATGTCCTGCTGCTTCTCCTGGACCGCCCCTAGCAGCCTGACAGAGCTCTGGGCTATATTCCATGATCTCTTTTAATTCCTTGTTGGCAGCTTGCTGGCCCTTTTTCTTTACCTTCCTGCCAGGTTTAATGCCTTTTAGCATGCCAGCTATGTTTTTCATAATTTTTCCAAAATGAGATAAAAATCATATCTCCAGCTCTCAATTCTCAGTACTCAATTTTTTCAGATAATACTTCACCATCATTTACTGTCTCAATTCCTCATCTTCTGAGCTTCTCCCTCCATAAAAAGAACTTCATAAAACAATCAGAAATGGCTTCATGTCAATAAGAAATTTCTTCTGGTATTGAAGAGTTATGGGGCTAGAAAACAGTAGAATGTAAGCAATGCAAGACTAGTTCATTCATGCAAATAAAAATCACACAACCTGGCCAGCACCTCTCTTTCCTGCCTGTTGTAGAGAGTAAAGGCAGATGGAGGATGCTGAGGTCTGCAGAATTGGCATATGGCAGTCCCAGGACAAGGTTAATCAAAAGCAAATGCCAAAACCATGTTATATAGAGGACTGTTGGGGATGTACTCCCTCATTGCTCTGTGGAAAAAGAGAATATCTCCTCAAATATGACATTCTCTGAACCACGTATAGACACAAACAAAAATAAAAGAATCTCTATTCATTCTCGATTCCTGCCTGACTATCTCAATAGCCTGCTACCTAAATTTTTAACCTCCATCTTATGATCATAAGAATATAAAGATGATCATATGATTTTTATTCTTCAATTTGTTGATGTGATGTATCTCACTGATTGATTTGCAGACATGAAAAATCCTTGTATCCCTGGGATAAATCCCACTTGATCATGGTGTATTATCCTTTTAATATATTGTTGGATTTGGATTGCTAGTATTTTGTTGAGGATTTTTGTGTCTCTGTTCATCAGTGATATTGGCCTGTAATTTTTTTTGTGGTATCTTTGTCTGGTTTTGGTATCAGGGTGATAGTGGCGTCATAGAATAATCTTGGGAATATTCCTTCCTCTGCAATTTTTTAGGAATAGTTTCAGAAGGATAGGTGTTAACTCTTTTCTCAATGTTTAATAGAATTCGCCTGAGAAGCCATCTCATCCTGGAGTTTTGTTTGTTGGGAGTTTTTAAATCACAGTTTCAATTTCAGTACTTGTGATTGGTCTGTCCATATTTTCTATTTTTTCCTGGTTCAGTTTTGGGAGATTGTACCATTCTAAGAATTTGTCCATTTCTTCCAAGTTGTCCATTTTATTGGCATATAGTTGCTTGTAGTATTCTCTTTTTTTTTTTTAACATCTTTATTGGAGTAAACTGTTTTACAATGGTGTGTTAGTTTCTGCTTTACAACAAAGTGAATCAGTCATAC
>NC_041220.1:96075943-96077587 GCF_002837175.3 Physeter macrocephalus | reverse complement strand
AGATTGCTTTTGCTATTTGGGGTCTTTTGTGTTTCCATACAAATTGTGAAATTTTTTTTTCTAGTTCTGTAAAAAATGCTAGTGGTAGTTTGATAGGGATTGCATTGAATCTGTAGATTGCTTTGGGTAGTAGAGTCATTTTCACAATGTTGATTCTTCCAATCCAAGAACATGGTATATTTCTCCACCTATTTGTATCATCTTTAATTTCTTTCATCAGTGTCTTATAGTTTTCTGCATACAAGTTTTTTGTCTCCTTAGGTAGGTTTATTCCTAGATATTTTATTCTTTTTGTTGCCGTGGTAAATGGGAGTGTTTTCTTAATTTCACTCTCAGATTTTTCATCATTAGTGTATAAGAATGCCAGAGATTTCTGTGCATTAATTTTGTATCCTGCTACTTTACCAAATTCATTGATTAGCTCTAGTAGTTTTCTGGTAGCCTCCTTAGGATTCTCTATGTATAGTATCTTGTCATCTGCAAACAGTGACAGCTTTACTTCTTCTTTTCCTATTTGGATTCCTTTTATTTCTTTTTCTTCTCTGATTGCTGTGGCTAGAACTTCCAAAACTATGTTGAATAAGAGTGGTGAGAGTGGGCAACCTTGTCTTGTTCCTGATCTTAGTGGAAGTGGTTTCATTTTTTCACCATCGAGGACAGTGTTGGCTGTGGGTTTGTCATATATGGCCTTTATTATGTTGAGGAAAGTTCCCTCTATGCCTACTTTCTGCAGGGTTTTTATCATAAATGGGTGTTGAATTTTGTCAAAAGCTTTCTCTGCATCTATTGAGATGATCATATAGTTGTTCTTCTTCAGTTTGTTATATGGTGTATCAAGTTGTTTGATTTGTGTATATTGAAGAATCCTTGCATTCCCAGAATACACCTCACTTGATCATGGTGTATGATCCTTTTAATGTGCTGTTGGATTCTGTTTGCTAGTATTTTGTTGAGGATTTTTGCATCTATGTTCATCAGTGATATTGGCCTGTAGTTTTCTTTCTTTGTGACGTCTTTGTCTGGTTTTGGTATCAGGGTGATGGTGGCCTCATAGAATGAGTTTGGGAGTGTTCCTCCCTCTGCTATCTTTTGGAAGAGTTTGAGAAGGATAGGTGTTAGCTTTTCTCTAAATGTTTGATAGAATTCGCCTGTGTAGCCATCTGGTCCTGGGCTTTTGTTTGTTGGAAGATTTTTATTCACAGTTTCAATTTCAGTGCTTGTGATTGGTCTGTTCATATTTTCTATTTCTTCCTGGTTCAGTCTCGGCAGGTTGTGCATTTCTAAGAATTTGTCCATTTCTTCCAGGTTGTCCATTTTATTGGCATACAGTTGCTTTTAGTAATCTCTAATAAACTTTTGTATTTCTGCCCTGTCAGTTATTACGTCTCCTTTTTCATTTCTAATTCTATTTGATTTGAGTCTTCTCCCTTTTTTTCTTGATGAGTCTGGCTAACGGTTTATCAATTTTATCTTCTCAAAGAATGAGCTTTTAGTTTTATTGATCTTTGCTATCATTTCCTTCATTTCTTTTTCATTTATTTCTGATCTGATCTTTATGATTTCTTTTCTTCTGCTAAATTTGGGGGTTTTTTGTTCTTCTTTCTCTAATTGCTTTAGGTGCAAAGTTAGGTTGTTTATTCGAGA
>NC_041220.1:96061356-96074310 GCF_002837175.3 Physeter macrocephalus | reverse complement strand
TTCTTTTTCAGGTAGACTGCCTATTTCCTCTTCATTAGTTAGGTCTGGTGGGTTTTTACCTTGCTCCTTGATCTGCCGTGTGTTTTTCTGTCTTTTCAGTTTGCTTACTGTGTTTGGGGTCTCCTTTTTGCAGGCTGCAGGTTCGTAGTTCCCGTTGTTTTTGGTGTCTGTCCCCAGTGGCTAAGGTTGGTTCAGTGGGTTGAGTAGGTTTCCTGGTTGGGGGAACTAGTGCCTGTATTCTGGTGGATGAGCCTGGATCTTGTCTTTCTGGTAGGCAGGTCTACATCTGGTGGTGTGTTTTGGGATGTTGGTAACCTTATTATGATTTTAGGCAGCCTCTCTGCTAATGGATGGGGCTGTAGTCCTGTCTTGCTATTTGTTGGGCATAGGGTGTCCAGCACTGTAGGTTGCTGGTCATTGAGTGAAGCTGGGTCTTGGTGTTGAGATGGAGATCTCTGGGAGATTTTCGCCGTTTGATATTACATGGAGCTGGGAGGTCTCTTGTGGACCAGTGTCCTGAAGTTGGTTCTCCCACCTCAGAGACACAGCCCTGATGCCTGGCTGGAGCACCAAGAGCCTTTTGGGCCGCCCTTGTCTGGAAGCTCCCACCCCTGCTCCTCAGGCCGGGTCCCCATGGGCGGCGGGCGGCCTCCAAACTCTGAACTCTACACTCCGGAGGCCCCCTTTGGACGTGCTGCCTTTCCCGTTCCACGTAGGTCCTAAACTCTTGTAGTACTCTCTTATGCTCCTTTGCATTTCTTACCTCCCTCCTTTCTGAAGCTGCTCCTAGGTAAGACCAATTGCTCCATCTATGCACAAGACTCCTTTTCCTCTTTCTGCTCAAAGACATTGGTTCTCTCCCCCCTATATTGTTACTTTGTTCCTCAGCATATGAACATATTGTTATTATTTTCTCATAATAACCACCGCCACCATCATCATCATCATCATCAAAACCCCACTTATTCTCATCTCCCATCCAGCAACTGCCCCAAACTCCTCAAGAGAGTTTCTATGGTGTCCCTTCAATTCCTTTACTCCAAATTCCTCTTTAACATACTTCAATCAGACTTTCGTCTGTAGTATATTCAGAATCCAACCACTTTCACCACCTCCATTACTTACACTTCACCCTAAGCTTTGTCCATCTCAAGCTTGAATTACCACAGTAACTTAGGAGTTGGTCTCCCTGCTTAAAACTTTGTTTCCTGTAATCCATTCTCTACAGAGGAGCCAGAATGGTCCTGTGGAAACACAATTTGGATGATACCACTCCTCTGATCCAACCCTCCAATGGCTTCCAATCCTACTCAGAGTAAAAGCCATAATCTCACACAGGCCTATAAGGCCTTACATGACCTGGCCCCCTCCTACCCCTCTGACTTTCTTTCTCACCTCTCTCTTCCCACTCATTTTGTTCTAGCTCTTGCTCAAATTTACAGTCATCCACCTGCATCAGGGCATTTGCACCTAATGATCTCTTTTTAATCACTCTCCCTCCCACCCCAGATCTGCATGGTTTGCTTTCTCACCTTTGGTTTTACCCAAATGTCATCTTTTCAGTGAGAACATATTTAACTGCAGCACCTCTTGTTGGACACTGTCACTGCCTCACTTGTCACCCCAGCGTTTATCACAACCAAATTCACTCTAATCTTCTTATTTAGTTTTTTGCCAGTCTCCTCCACTGGGACACAAGGTACATGAGAGCAGGGACTTTTGTCTGTATCCTCAGTGCCTAGAATGTTGCTGGGCAAATAGTAGGCACTCAACAAACATTTGATTAATGAAAGAAAAAATAAATGCATTCATGAATAAATGAAAAAAAACTGTAAATGCTAATTTAAGCAAACATAAGTCAATTTATTTACTGCAAGATTTCTTAGGGTTTTTAGTTTGATAATGCTGTTTATACCTCTCCTGGGGGAGGTTATGGCAGATAAAATTCCTGATGTTTCTCACACACATTTGATCACTGGTGTCTCAGGGCATCTTTTGAGATATGTTCTTTAGACCTGTGCTGCTCAAAATGTAGTTTGTGTACCAGTGCTGGTTCAGAAACTATTTATTAATTATATGCAATGAGAAAAATACAGAAATCAAGAGTAAATATTTAGAAAATTTTATAGTAACTTGACATTGCTGCCAAGAGCATTATCGGCAGGCTTGTTTTTTGTTTTGTTTTTCTCATTTCATTTTTCTAGTAATTCATCATTATTATGTTTTTTAAGAAGTATCAGTTCATGACAGATTAAAAATAACAATAAAAACAAAAAAATCTGGTCCTTACCACAGATAATTTGAGAAGCAATTTGTTAAAGCACACATTGGGAAACATAGGTTAAAGTCCAAAAGTATAAAAAAAGCACTTTGAGATCCAGCTGCCACTTTTGTTTCTGGGCTACTTTCTTGCCATTTCTCCAGTTGCACCCTATATGCCAACTGAGTCAATTTGTTTTTCTGTGCCTCACATTTGTCCAAGCTGTTCATTCGCTTGATAAGCCTTTGGCCTCCTTACCTGCCTGGTGCACTTTTCTTTATCCTTCCAAACCCAGCTCCAAAGCCTGGCTCTATGAAGAATCCTCAGATTCTTCTACACTGATCTGGGTTGCTTCTCTGTGCTTCCACAGCATTCTGATAAACTTATCCCCAAATTGATTCCCTTCTCTTGAATCATTTTCTCTACCACAAATACGCATTGGCCACCTGCAGTGTGCAAAGATCTATAGTCTCACTGGTAGATATGAATAAATCCAAATTCTTGCTTTGGGAATTCACTCTCTAGCAAACACATCATCTACTAAGTAATTATTCAGAATTAATTGTTTAACAGATTTATTAAGATATAATTCACATACAGTACAATTCACCTATATAATTCAGTGGCCTTTAATTATTCACAGAGTAGTATAACCATCACCACAACCAATTTTAGAGCATTTTCATCATCTCCCCAAACATGTACCCATTAGTAGTCAATTCCTTTCTCTCTCAGCCCATATCTCATCCCTGGGGAACCACTAATCTACTTTCTGTCTCTATAGAATTTCCTGTTCTGGACTTTCCTATAAATTGAATTATACAATATATATTTTTCTGTGTCTGGCTTCTTACACTTAGAATAATATGTTTCAAGATTCAACCACATTATAGCATGAATCAGTACTTTATTCCTTTTTGTTGCTAAATAATACTTCATTACATGGGTATGCCATATTTTATTTATTCATCAGCTAAGGGACATTTAGTTTTTTTCTACATTTTGGCTATTAAAAATAATACTGTTATGAACGTTCATATACAAGGTTTTGCATTGAAATATGTTCTCATTTCTCTTGAGTATATACCTAGGAGGGAAATTGCTGGGTTATATGATGTAATAGGTTAAATTGTGGCTCCCCAAAAAGATATATCCATGTCTCAACCTTAGAATCTATGAATGAGAAATTATCACAGATGTAATTAAGTTAAGGATCTTGAGATGAGATCATCTTGGATTACCTGGATGGGCCCTAAGTCCAATGACAAGTGTCCTTATAAGAGACCGAAAAATAAGAGGAAAAGGCCATGTGATGATAAAAGCAGAGATTGTAGTTATGCAGCCACAAACCACAGAAACACTCAGAGCCACCAAAAATAGGGAGGCAAGGAAGAAGTCCCACCTAGAGAATTCAGAGGGAGTGTATCCCTATCAATAAACTTTATTTTAGACTTCTGACCTCCAAAAATGTGAAAGAATACATTTCTGTTTTTTAGGCTACCAAGTTAGTTTGTAGTCGTTTATTATGGCAGTCCTAGGAAATTAATATATGTGATAAGGCTATATTAATGTTTTGAGGATCTCCCAGACTGTTTTCCAAAGCAGTTTGTACCATTTTACATTCCCACTAGCAATGTATGGAGTTCCAGTTTTTCCATATCCTTGTCAATACTTCTTATTATCTGTCTTTTTTGATTATAACCATGATAGAGTGTGACGTAGTATCTCAATTTAGTTATTTTTATTTGAAATATAAGTGACATACAATTTTATGTTAGTTTCAGGTTTACTACATAGTGATTTGACATTGGCATACATTATGAAGCGATCACCATAAGTGTAGTAACCATCTGTACCCATACAAAGTTATTGCAATATTTCTGTCCATATTCCTTATGCTGTATATTATATCCCTGTGGCTTATTTTATAACTGGAGATTGTACCTCTTAAACTCCTTCACCTATTTTGCCCACCCCCCGTCCCCTCTGGCACCCACTTGTTCTCTGTATCTATGAGTCTGTTTTTATTTTGTTTTTTAGATTCCATATGTAAGTGAGATCATACAGTATTTGTCTTTCTCTAATTTCACTTAGCATAATACCGTCTAGATCCATCCATAATGTTACAAATGGCAAGATTTAATTTTCTTTTTATGACTAATATTCTTTTCGTGTGTGTGCGTATATATGTATATACCACATCTTCTTTATCCATTCATCTATCAATGGACACTTAGATTGCTTATAAATCTTAGGTATTATAAATAATGCTGCAATAAACATTGATGTGCATATATCTTTTTGAATTAGTGTTTGTTATTCAGGTAAATACCCAGAAGTGAAATTGCTGGATTATAAGGCATACCATATTTTTCACGTGTTTATTGGCCATTTATGTATCTTGGGAGATATATATATTCAGATCTTTTGTTTATTTTAAAATTAGCTTGCGGGGCTTCCCTGGTGGTGCAATGGTTAAGAATACACCTGCCAGTGCAAGGACATGGGCTTGAGCCCTGGTCCAGGAAGATCCCACATGCTGCAGAGCAACTAAGCCCCTGCGCCACAACTACTGAGCCTGTGCTCTGGAGCTGCGAGCCACAACTACTGAAGCCCACGCACCTAGAGCCCATGATCCACAACAGGAGAAGTCACCATGATGAGAAGCCCGTGCACTGCAACAAAGAAAGAGTAGCCCCCGCTCACCACAACTAAAGAAAGCCCACACGCAGCAACAAAGCCCCAATGCAGCCAAAAATAAAAAATAAAAATTTAAAAAATAAATAAATAAATAAAATTAGCTTGCTTTCATTATTGATTTGTGATTCTTTTGTTATCTAGACAAATGTTCCTGATCTTATATAATGATTTGGAAATATTTTCTCCCATTCTATGGGTTGTGTTTTCACTTTTTGATGTTGTCCTTTGAAGTAAAAAAGCTTTTAGTTTTAATGCAGAGTAATTATTTACCTTTTTTCTTTTGTCACTTGAGTGAGTGAGTTTTTGGTGTCATATCTAAGAACTCCTGCCTAACCAAGGTCATGAAGATATACTCTTATATTTTCTTATGAATTTTATTTAGGAGTATAATCCATTTGAGTTCATTTTTATGTGCATTGTGAAGAAGGGATCCGATTTTATTCTTTTTCATGTGGCTATCCAGTTGTCCAGCATCGTTTGTTGAAAAGACCATTCTTTCTTTCACCTTTTGTTTTGGCACCCTTGTCAAAAATCAATGACCATAAATCTGAAGGTCTATTCCTGGACTTTCAATTCTATTTCATTTACCTATATATATATATTTTTAATAATTTTTTAAGTTGGCAAGTCATGTCAATCTGAGATCATTCTTTTTATAATTAATATATTTATAGTTATAAATTAATTAACCTCTAAGCACTGCTTTAGCTGCATACAGTAAGTAAGTTTTGATATGTTTGTCATTTATCTCAAAGTATTTTCTAATTTTGCTTGTGATTTTTTTTTTTTGACCCATTGATTGATTATTTAGCAGTTTGGTGCTTAATAATTTCCACATAATTACAAATTTCTAAATTTCTTTTTGTTATGGATTTCTAATTTCATACCATTGTAATCTAAGAATATGCTTTGTATGATCTCAGTCCTTTTATATTTATTGTGGCTTGTTTTATATCCTAACAAACATATGGCCTATCCTGGAGAATGTTCCACGTACACTTGAGAAGAATGTGTATTCTCCTGTTTGTTTGGGTGTCCTTAAAGAGAGATTTTTTTTTTGTTTTCACTGTTTATAGTGTTGTTCAACTCTTCTATTTTCTTGATCTTCTGACTAGTTCAAAATGTATTTTTAATTTTAATAAATATTTTTAAAAATGCATTCACTTTGTTTTACCATTTTTCTTAAAAATAATAAAATAAGTAATAACCTGGCATAATCAACAGGTGGATGACTTCCCTTTTCCAAATTAAAGCTAGACTTACTTATGGCTGTTTTCTACTCACAGGATTAACCAAATACCCCTTTCCTTGTCCCAATCAATTCTAGATCTGAGCAAGAAAGAAAGAGTGCTTTACCTAATAAATACCCCAGCATACAAGTTAGTGGGAATTAAAACTGGGTTTATTTAACTTTCACCAGTTGTCTAGGGCAATGTCCAGTGTCCTGGGGGCTCAGAAGTTGCAACCTTCCCCTCATTCCCATTACATTGGCTTGCTTGCTGTCTTGAAGCAGAAAGATCTCTGGATACAGACAGACATAGATTAACTGCTCCAACCAAAAGACATAGACTGGCTGAATGGATACAAAAAAAGACCCATACATATGCTGACTGCAAGAGACCCACTTCAGATCTAGGGACACATACAGACTGAAAGTGAGGGAATGGAAAAAGGCATTCCATGCAAATGGAAATCAAAAGACAGCTGGAGTAGCAATACTCATATCATACAAAATAGACTAAAATAAAGACTATTACAAGAGACAAGGGCACTATAAAATGATTGAGGGATCAATCCAAGAAGAAGATATAACAATTGTAAATATGTATGCACCAAACATAGGAGGACCTCAATATATAAGGCAAGTGCTAACAGCCATAAAAAGGAGAAATTGACAGTAACACAATAATAGTGAGGGAGTTTAACACCCCACTTACATCAATGGACACATCATCAAGACAGAAAATCAGTAAGGAAACACAGGCCTTAAACCAGATGGACTTAATTGATATTTATAGAGTATTCCATCCAAAAGCAGCAGAATACATATTCTTTTCAAGTACATACACATGGAACATTCTCCAGGATAGATCACATGCTGGGCCATAAAGCAAGACTTCGTAAATTTAAGAAAACTGAAATCATATCAAGCATCTTTTCCAACCACAATGCCATGAGATTAGAAATCAACTACAAGAAAAAAAAGCTGTAAAAAACCACAAACACATGGAAGCTAAACAATATGCTGCTAAACAACCAATGGATCACTGAAGAAATCAAAGAGGAAATCAAAAAGTACCTACAGACAAATGAAAATGAAAGCATGATGATCCAAAACCTATGGGATGCGGCAAAATCAGTTCTAAGAGGGAAGTTTATAGCAATACACTCTTACCTCAGGAAACAAGAAAAACCCCAAATAAATAACCTAAACTTATACCTAAAGCAACTACAGAAAGAAGAACAAACAAAACCCAAAGTTAGCAGAAGAAAAGAAATAATAAAGATCAGAGCAGAAATAAATGAAGTAGGTATGAAGAAAACAATAGAAAAGAGCAATGAAACTAAAAGCTGGTTCTTTGGAAAGATAAATAAAATTGATAAACCTTTAACCAGACTCATCAAGAAAAGAAGAGAGAAGGCCCACATCAATAAAGTCAGAAATGGAAAAGAAGTTACAACTGACGGCAAAGAAATACAAAGCCAGACTCATCAAGAAAAAAAGGGAGAGGGCTCAACTCAATAAAATTAGAAATGAAAAAGGAGAAGTTACAACTGACACCATAGAAATACCAAGGATCATAAGAGACTACTATAAGCAACTATATGCTAATAAAATGAACAACCTGGAAGAAATGGACAAGTTCTTAGAAAGAATCTCCCAAACTGAATCAGGAAGAAATAGAAAATATGGACAGACCAATCACAAGTACTGAAATTGAAACTGTGATTTAAAAACTCCCAACAGTGGATATATGTATATGTATAACAGAGTCACTTTGCTGTACACCTGAAACTAATACACACTGTAAATCAACTATATGCCAATAAAAATTTCAGAAAAACTCCCAACAAATGAAAGTCCAGGACCAGATGGCTTCACAGGCAAATTCTATCAAACATTTAGAGAAGAGTTAAAAACTATCTTTCTGAAACTATTTCAAAAATTTACAGAGTAAGGAACACTCCCAAACTCATTCTATGGGCCACCATCACCCTAATTCCAAAACCAGACAAAGATACCCACAAAAAAAAAGAAAATTACAGGCCAATATCACTGATGAACATAGATGCAAAAATCCTCAACAAAATAATAGCAAACCAAATCCAAAAATACATTAAAAGGATCATATACCTTGATTCAAGTGGGATTCAATCATATACCATGATTCAAACCAGGGATGTAAGGATTCTTCAATACCTGCACGTCAATCAGTGTGATATACCACATTAACAAATTGAAGCATGAAAACAATATGATCGGCTCAATAGATGTAGGAAACGCTTTTGACAAAATTCAACAACCATTTATGATAAAAACCTGACTCTAGAACTTACTAGATATGTGACATTGAGCAATTTGCCTACCTTCTCTGTTCCTCAGTCTTTTAATCTGGAAGTCAGGCATGAAAACATCAATTTTACAGGGTTGCAATAAATGTTAAAATATGATAAGGTCATTATAGTACATGGCACATAATAGCACTCTCCTCAAATAGTAGCTTAAAACATACCAGTAACAATCCTTACCTTCTCACTCTCTTTTCTGTTTATACTCCAACTCTCAGCTAGAAGTTGAGCTCATTCTAAAGTCAAAACTGCTGACCTGCTTTCTCATCCTGTCCAGTACCTGCAAACAACTGATACTCTTTTGGGGGCAAGGATGGGTAAAAGGAGTGTTGCCTCTTCCTATTTCTTTGGCTACCAGCTGGAATTCTACTGTGAATGAATTGACCACCTGGTCCCATAGAGCTGCTAGACATTAGCATCTTGCTTCTACAACACTCAAGTTCACCATGATTCTTTATGTTCTAAGCACACCCTTTGCAGGTACTGCTACCTGAGACCAGGATCACTCTCCTGCCTCATTCCGTTGCTTCCATAATTGTTCCATTTATTCAGGTTACTTAAGTCCAAAAACCCCTTAGGACTCAGCCCAGCTAAATTACGGACAGTAAACATTGAATTCCAGGGTCATATCGACAATGTTCATAATAGGCAATAGATACATCTGACACTTCAGGGAACTTACAGTTTCTCAACACTGACCCAGACAGCCCTTTAATCTAGGCCAGATGGCAAATTGATCATTAACCTCATTCTGATAGAGTTGTTTTTCCCCAAAATGAGCCATTATAATTAATTATCTGTTATCTGGCATTCTGTCAACAAATACCATCCATTAACTAACACATTCAATGACAGTTCAATGATAATTAATTATCATAGTGATAACCTGTGTCACGAAACGATTCTGAAATCACTTCAGAATACAGAGAATGAAAGTAACAGTAAAAAAAGAGAATAAGAGACAGTGAAACAGATCAAATAATGCTCAGCATGGTTTAATATTGAAGGTATGACACATCATTTCTTTACTGTCCTCAAAACCCCATCCCACCTACAGAAATACGCCACGTAGCATCTCCTAATGGAGCTCCCATATTATATCAGGAAAATCAATGTACTTTAGAGTTGGCTGTGTCTTTTCCAAAATGCATGTCACCACCCCACTCTAAAGTCATAACGTGACCCATCCAGAGGATTGGTCAGTAGAAGTGGAGCAAACACATCTAATCCCGAAAGAAATAACACATCAGTGCCCATTATTATATTTACCACCCTACACTTTAAAAAGAAACAACTTCCCTTTCCCTGCCCCTAGACTTTTCATAACAGTCAGAAATCTTTTCTGACATATAGCGTAGCAAGGATCTAAACGAAAAATAAATAATAAAACAAACCTGATACAATAAGTTTTCATCTGGGTTTGACATTATTGTTTAAAGATTTTTTTATTCCACATACATAGTAGGCATTCAAGTCATTTTGGTTTGATTTAAAAGGCTAAGCGAGGAAATGTGGTAAATGCCTGAATGAAATGTCTGTCCATCTTGAAAACTTTCTCTGACTTTCTCTCTCTTTGGATTTGCTGTGAGAGCTTATTTATTCTCAGACACTATGCCTCAATATGTGCAGCTTCCCCTGGGAGCTGGTACCCCCTCTCAGTGATGGTGGAACCACTTGGGAGTTACTGAATTAGAATAGACAGGCCTCAAAATCATAAATGATAAATGAAAAGAAGCAACAAAAGATGTTTGTCTTCATGAACACATGTTCAGATAGAGTACCACATTGAAGTAGCAGGAGACATGCCTGAGGAAGATATGAGAATACACAATGAAAATTTTGGAATTAGCTTTTTCTGCCAGTATAGTACTAGCACAGAAACAGACATATAGATCAATGGAACAGGATAGAAAGCTCAGAAATAAGCCCACACACTTATGGTCAATTAATCTACAACAAAGGAGGCAAGAATATACAATGAAGAAAAGATAGTCTCTTCAATAAGTGGTGCTGGGAAAACTGGACAGCTTGAATAAAATGAACATTCAAGAATGAATTCAAGAATGAATTCAAGTCTCATTCAAGAATGAGACTCCTGGAATCCTTCTCTTCTGTAATGACTGTTACTTTTAAATAAAGGGAGCATGGCATTTCCTGAAAGTTTGATGGCCATCATGACTCATTTTTGGAGTTTCTGAGGCCCTCTTCCACTTTGTTGTATCAAATGGGCATGCTACATTGGTCAGGTTACATTCTTAAAGCCAGATGGCTCAGGGTCACTGAGGATGTGGCTATATTGACAAAGGAGAGCCACACAACTTTAGCAAACCTCCTGATTTCTCATCTGTGTGGACAGAGTCTTGGGTAGTATCAGCAGACCCTGAAAGATTCTGCTATGGAAAGCTGGTACTGATGGTAACAAACTTGGAACATCTGCCCCAGAAGATCTCCTGTGAGAGTTATGAACAGGACAGACTGACCAGCCTCCAATAAGTTTACTGGAGAAAATATAGGGCTACATAATCTCATGCCTGATTTCTTACAAACCAGGTTCTAAGAGGTGGAGAAGATATATTCCCAGATGAAGAGTCAAAAGTGACAAGAAAGCCAGAAAACAAGGATGATCAGATAATTACTAGAAAAATTAAAATGTACTAGGAAAGACAATAAACATCAGAAAGGCCAAGCATGTGAGAAAGTCCTGAGCTCATGCTTTTGCATAGCAATGGAAAATCATCTGGGCAAGGCAAGCAAGGGAGCGTCTATTGCAAAGTGTAAGCTCTGGGCTTCTACTGTAAGAATACCAGCTCTGAGCAAAACCCGCTGTCACCAGTGCAGAGAGGGCAAGGAAGACCCAATCTCAAAAGGAAACATTTCACACCAAGAGAAAGCTCGGTGGACTCTGCTTTGATCACTCATCCTATGCAGTGCACTATTCTCTTGCACTGTACACTTGCAATAAATTCATACGTGGAACTGTGTAGGTTGTGCAGGTGGCTCTTCACACATAACTGTGTTCCTCTTTATGGGAACTGGAATTATAGTGGTGGATGTGGATCTGGGGTTACCCAGAGAGTGGAAGGAAATCCAGGATGAGCATTTCTCATTGCAGGCTTAGTAAGATCTTGGAAAGTCCTTTTTGAATAATTTTCTCTTCAACTCTATGATGGCTGAATTCAGATGTTGTGAGTCTCAATGTTTGGACAAAATCTGATTTAGTTAAGTGAACTGTAACTTTCCAATCAAAAAAAAAAAGTTCTGTTTAACCTTTCTCTTTGTTGTGTTTTTAAATTCTTAAAGCAAAACAGTTTTCTTATTACCTTTAAAATTCATATTTTTTGTACAAATTGCTCAATATCATCCACTGACTCTTTACACACAGTCACAAGTCTCCAAAACTATTTTTGTCCTTCTAAACTTACATTGTAAAACATACACAGAATAAAACATTTTAAAAATAAAATCTACATCATTTTGTTATAGCCAATAATTCCTTTTAAAAAAATTCTTTTGGATATCTTCGTAAGTTAATAATCAGTATAAATTTTTTCACAGAGAAAATAAATGGCTTCTATATATGAAATATACTAGAAGGTAATATCTTCATTTTAAAAGAAGTATATTACAAGCACCTTTTAAAGTATAATCCTTTACTTTCCTTCCAAAGATAAAGCTCCGGAGAAGTAACCTGGGAAAGAAAAATATTTTTCTCGGTCAGCTAGAAATTTTTCAGACAGTTCCTCTACTGCCCTCTAAAGCTCAAGAACAACATAACACCTCTGCTTTGAAGATGGTAATTTATTCATTTGAAATACTGTACCAGAATTAGTGAGACCCCAAAGAGAATCAGACTCATTATTTCCCAGTCTCAACGCAGTGCGGCGAGGCACATTTGCTTAAATGGAAGGTCTACAATTAAGACAAGACCTTTTACAGAATAGAGAACTTAGAAGGTAGGCGATCTTATCCCTGATGCCAGTTATTAAATGGGTCCCTATTATTCACATTTTAATACATGACCTAATCACACCAGTAGCCAGACATTTGAGTTTTAAAACATTCAATCCTTTCAGGGTGTTTATAGATTGTGTTTTTATACTACCTGTGCCATAATTATGACAGAGATACATTACAAGGAAAAATGGAGGACAGTAAATACTGAGAATACCATCTAAGAAACAGTACATAAAACTGTTTCAGAAAGTGTTCTATGTTGCTTCATGAGATCATTTTAATAGTGTACACTGGAACAGAGTGAGATCTTGGGTCTTTAAGTGTGATGAGATTCTTAGAACCTGAGGATAGATTGCACTGTTCCAGAGAAGGAAAACAAGATATGGGCAAAAAATAGGCCTTGCGAAACCATTTGGCAGAGGTAGGAAATGGAGAAAAACTATCTCTTGTCTGTTTTTTTTTTTTTTTTT
>NC_041220.1:96036697-96058599 GCF_002837175.3 Physeter macrocephalus | reverse complement strand
AAGAAAATGATGACAAAGAGCAATGAAACTAAAAGCTGGTTCTTTGAAAAGATAAATAAAATTGATAAACCTTTAGCCAGACTCATCAAGAAAAAAAGGGAGAGGGCTCAACTCAATAAAATTAGAAATGAAAAAGGAGAAGTTACAACTGACACCATAGAAATACCAAGGATCATAAGAGACTACTATAAGCAACTATATGCTAATAAAATGAACAACCTGGAAGAAATGGACAAGTTCTTAGAAAGAATCTCCCAAACTGAATCAGGAAGAAATAGAAAATATGGACAGACCAATCACAAGTACTGAAATTGAAACTGTGATTTAAAAACTCCCAACAGTGGATATATGTATATGTATAACAGAGTCACTTTGCTGTACACCTGAAACTAATACACACTGTAAATCAACTATATGCCAATAAAAATTTCAGAAAAACTCCCAACAAATGAAAGTCCAGGACCAGATGGCTTCACAGGCAAA
Source organism: Physeter macrocephalus (assembly GCF_002837175.3). NCBI lineage: Eukaryota > Metazoa > Chordata > Mammalia > Artiodactyla > Physeteridae > Physeter > Physeter macrocephalus. The sequence goes on along the minus strand of NC_041220.1, from coordinate 96,058,116 downwards.
TTCTATCAAACATTTAGAGAAGAGTTAAAAACTATCTTTCTGAAACTATTTCAAAAATTTACAGAGTAAGGAACACTCCCAAACTCATTCTATGGGCCACCATCACCCTAATTCCAAAACCAGACAAAGATACCCACAAAAAAAAAGAAAATTACAGGCCAATATCACTGATGAACATAGATGCAAAAATCCTCAACAAAATAATAGCAAACCAAATCCAAAAATACATTAAAAGGATCATATACCTTGATTCAAGTGGGATTCAATCATATACCATGATTCAAACCAGGGATGTAAGGATTCTTCAATACCTGCACGTCAATCAGTGTGATATACCACATTAACAAATTGAAGCATGAAAACAATATGATCGGCTCAATAGATGTAGGAAACGCTTTTGACAAAATTCAACAACCATTTATGATAAAAACCTGACTCTAGAACTTACTAGATATGTGACATTGAGCAATTTGCCTACCTTCTCTGTTCCTCAGTCTTTTAATCTGGAAGTCAGGCATGAAAACATCAATTTTACAGGGTTGCAATAAATGTTAAAATATGATAAGGTCATTATAGTACATGGCACATAATAGCACTCTCCTCAAATAGTAGCTTAAAACATACCAGTAACAATCCTTACCTTCTCACTCTCTTTTCTGTTTATACTCCAACTCTCAGCTAGAAGTTGAGCTCATTCTAAAGTCAAAACTGCTGACCTGCTTTCTCATCCTGTCCAGTACCTGCAAACAACTGATACTCTTTTGGGGGCAAGGATGGGTAAAAGGAGTGTTGCCTCTTCCTATTTCTTTGGCTACCAGCTGGAATTCTACTGTGAATGAATTGACCACCTGGTCCCATAGAGCTGCTAGACATTAGCATCTTGCTTCTACAACACTCAAGTTCACCATGATTCTTTATGTTCTAAGCACACCCTTTGCAGGTACTGCTACCTGAGACCAGGATCACTCTCCTGCCTCATTCCGTTGCTTCCATAATTGTTCCATTTATTCAGGTTACTTAAGTCCAAAAACCCCTTAGGACTCAGCCCAGCTAAATTACGGACAGTAAACATTGAATTCCAGGGTCATATCGACAATGTTCATAATAGGCAATAGATACATCTGACACTTCAGGGAACTTACAGTTTCTCAACACTGACCCAGACAGCCCTTTAATCTAGGCCAGATGGCAAATTGATCATTAACCTCATTCTGATAGAGTTGTTTTTCCCCAAAATGAGCCATTATAATTAATTATCTGTTATCTGGCATTCTGTCAACAAATACCATCCATTAACTAACACATTCAATGACAGTTCAATGATAATTAATTATCATAGTGATAACCTGTGTCACGAAACGATTCTGAAATCACTTCAGAATACAGAGAATGAAAGTAACAGTAAAAAAAGAGAATAAGAGACAGTGAAACAGATCAAATAATGCTCAGCATGGTTTAATATTGAAGGTATGACACATCATTTCTTTACTGTCCTCAAAACCCCATCCCACCTACAGAAATACGCCACGTAGCATCTCCTAATGGAGCTCCCATATTATATCAGGAAAATCAATGTACTTTAGAGTTGGCTGTGTCTTTTCCAAAATGCATGTCACCACCCCACTCTAAAGTCATAACGTGACCCATCCAGAGGATTGGTCAGTAGAAGTGGAGCAAACACATCTAATCCCGAAAGAAATAACACATCAGTGCCCATTATTATATTTACCACCCTACACTTTAAAAAGAAACAACTTCCCTTTCCCTGCCCCTAGACTTTTCATAACAGTCAGAAATCTTTTCTGACATATAGCGTAGCAAGGATCTAAACGAAAAATAAATAATAAAACAAACCTGATACAATAAGTTTTCATCTGGGTTTGACATTATTGTTTAAAGATTTTTTATTCCACATACATAGTAGGCATTCAAGTCATTTTGGTTTGATTTAAAAGGCTAAGCGAGGAAATGTGGTAAATGCCTGAATGAAATGTCTGTCCATCTTGAAAACTTTCTCTGACTTTCTCTCTCTTTGGATTTGCTGTGAGAGCTTATTTATTCTCAGACACTATGCCTCAATATGTGCAGCTTCCCCTGGGAGCTGGTACCCCCTCTCAGTGATGGTGGAACCACTTGGGAGTTACTGAATTAGAATAGACAGGCCTCAAAATCATAAATGATAAATGAAAAGAAGCAACAAAAGATGTTTGTCTTCATGAACACATGTTCAGATAGAGTACCACATTGAAGTAGCAGGAGACATGCCTGAGGAAGATATGAGAATACACAATGAAAATTTTGGAATTAGCTTTTTCTGCCAGTATAGTACTAGCACAGAAACAGACATATAGATCAATGGAACAGGATAGAAAGCTCAGAAATAAGCCCACACACTTATGGTCAATTAATCTACAACAAAGGAGGCAAGAATATACAATGAAGAAAAGATAGTCTCTTCAATAAGTGGTGCTGGGAAAACTGGACAGCTTGAATAAAATGAACATTCAAGAATGAATTCAAGAATGAATTCAAGTCTCATTCAAGAATGAGACTCCTGGAATCCTTCTCTTCTGTAATGACTGTTACTTTTAAATAAAGGGAGCATGGCATTTCCTGAAAGTTTGATGGCCATCATGACTCATTTTTGGAGTTTCTGAGGCCCTCTTCCACTTTGTTGTATCAAATGGGCATGCTACATTGGTCAGGTTACATTCTTAAAGCCAGATGGCTCAGGGTCACTGAGGATGTGGCTATATTGACAAAGGAGAGCCACACAACTTTAGCAAACCTCCTGATTTCTCATCTGTGTGGACAGAGTCTTGGGTAGTATCAGCAGACCCTGAAAGATTCTGCTATGGAAAGCTGGTACTGATGGTAACAAACTTGGAACATCTGCCCCAGAAGATCTCCTGTGAGAGTTATGAACAGGACAGACTGACCAGCCTCCAATAAGTTTACTGGAGAAAATATAGGGCTACATAATCTCATGCCTGATTTCTTACAAACCAGGTTCTAAGAGGTGGAGAAGATATATTCCCAGATGAAGAGTCAAAAGTGACAAGAAAGCCAGAAAACAAGGATGATCAGATAATTACTAGAAAAATTAAAATGTACTAGGAAAGACAATAAACATCAGAAAGGCCAAGCATGTGAGAAAGTCCTGAGCTCATGCTTTTGCATAGCAATGGAAAATCATCTGGGCAAGGCAAGCAAGGGAGCGTCTATTGCAAAGTGTAAGCTCTGGGCTTCTACTGTAAGAATACCAGCTCTGAGCAAAACCCGCTGTCACCAGTGCAGAGAGGGCAAGGAAGACCCAATCTCAAAAGGAAACATTTCACACCAAGAGAAAGCTCGGTGGACTCTGCTTTGATCACTCATCCTATGCAGTGCACTATTCTCTTGCACTGTACACTTGCAATAAATTCATACGTGGAACTGTGTAGGTTGTGCAGGTGGCTCTTCACACATAACTGTGTTCCTCTTTATGGGAACTGGAATTATAGTGGTGGATGTGGATCTGGGGTTACCCAGAGAGTGGAAGGAAATCCAGGATGAGCATTTCTCATTGCAGGCTTAGTAAGATCTTGGAAAGTCCTTTTTGAATAATTTTCTCTTCAACTCTATGATGGCTGAATTCAGATGTTGTGAGTCTCAATGTTTGGACAAAATCTGATTTAGTTAAGTGAACTGTAACTTTCCAATCAAAAAAAAAAAGTTCTGTTTAACCTTTCTCTTTGTTGTGTTTTTAAATTCTTAAAGCAAAACAGTTTTCTTATTACCTTTAAAATTCATATTTTTTGTACAAATTGCTCAATATCATCCACTGACTCTTTACACACAGTCACAAGTCTCCAAAACTATTTTTGTCCTTCTAAACTTACATTGTAAAACATACACAGAATAAAACATTTTTAAAATAAAATCTACATCATTTTGTTATAGCCAATAATTCCTTTTAAAAAAATTCTTTTGGATATCTTCGTAAGTTAATAATCAGTATAAATTTTTTCACAGAGAAAATAAATGGCTTCTATATATGAAATATACTAGAAGGTAATATCTTCATTTTAAAAGAAGTATATTACAAGCACCTTTTAAAGTATAATCCTTTACTTTCCTTCCAAAGATAAAGCTCCGGAGAAGTAACCTGGGAAAGAAAAATATTTTTCTCGGTCAGCTAGAAATTTTTCAGACAGTTCCTCTACTGCCCTCTAAAGCTCAAGAACAACATAACACCTCTGCTTTGAAGATGGTAATTTATTCATTTGAAATACTGTACCAGAATTAGTGAGACCCCAAAGAGAATCAGACTCATTATTTCCCAGTCTCAACGCAGTGCGGCGAGGCACATTTGCTTAAATGGAAGGTCTACAATTAAGACAAGACCTTTTACAGAATAGAGAACTTAGAAGGTAGGCGATCTTATCCCTGATGCCAGTTATTAAATGGGTCCCTATTATTCACATTTTAATACATGACCTAATCACACCAGTAGCCAGACATTTGAGTTTTAAAACATTCAATCCTTTCAGGGTGTTTATAGATTGTGTTTTTATACTACCTGTGCCATAATTATGACAGAGATACATTACAAGGAAAAATGGAGGACAGTAAATACTGAGAATACCATCTAAGAAACAGTACATAAAACTGTTTCAGAAAGTGTTCTATGTTGCTTCATGAGATCATTTTAATAGTGTACACTGGAACAGAGTGAGATCTTGGGTCTTTAAGTGTGATGAGATTCTTAGAACCTGAGGATAGATTGCACTGTTCCAGAGAAGGAAAACAAGATATGGGCAAAAAATAGGCCTTGCGAAACCATTTGGCAGAGGTAGGAAATGGAGAAAAACTATCTCTTGTCTGTTTTTTTTTTTTTTTTTACATTGGAGGTGGGGTAGGGAGTAAAGGGAAAAAGTCAGGAATGGAAGAAGGGAAGAAAAATGGGAAAGCAAGAAGTCAGGGAAGAAAAGGCAATACAGAATATTTATTGAGCCCCTACTTTTCACTCTGTACTTTTATTTGTTCACATAAACATGTAAGGTGTTATCTCTATTTTAACAGATGAGAAAATTGAACTTCAAAAATTAAAAAAAAAAGCTAATTTGGTCTAGTCATACAGGTGTTAAGTAGCAAAGCCAAGTACAGAAAAGAAAGGCAACTGCACTAGACATTGCTTATCTTGCACCTCTCAATGCCTTGACCAAATAACCTCCTGGGTCCCAGAGAGGGAACCAGTAGGAGAGACTAAAGCTTATAAAGGATAAAGAGGAACAGTCACAAACCAAAAAGAGGGAGCAAGGGTAATTACAATCTCAAAGAGCCTTTGGTGACCCACTGAAAAGCCACAGGGAGTCAGTTTGTTATAAGAGAATTCTTGGCCAAACTCCTAATTCAAGGCCCAGGTATAATAAAAAAAATAAAAAATAAACTGTCCTCTCTGGAAGCCTATAGTCATTAGGACACTGCTTTTAACTCTAGTTGTCTATCAGCAGGTTGACAGGGATGAGGAGCTAGGGCTGAGTATCAATGCTTTCAGTTCTGTGATTCTCAAAATGTGGTCCCTGGACCAGCATCATCATCATCACCTGGGAATTATCATAAATATAAATTTTCAGCACTCCTCCACTCTCAGACCCATTAAACAATAATTTCTGAGACACGGCCCATAAATCTGTTTTAGCAGGCTCTGCAGGGGATTTAGAGTTATGCTTAAGTTTGAGAACTAGGTTTGGATAAGTCCTTTAGCACATGCTCTGGGTTCCTTTTACTATCAGGTGAGTTTAGTGGGTCCTGCTGTAGGTATTGAGGGAAACTTTTACCATAGACCTAATAAAATGCTGCTTTCCCCTGGAGAAAGGTAAAGTAATTCAAATTCTCTTCCCTCATTTTAGCTGTGGATTGATTGAAATTAGGACAGTCGGCTACCAATTCCCAGAGTCCTAGTAGATTTGATTTCCTAACTGGGAAGAGGAAGGAAATTAGGCAAGTTAAAAAGTTAGGGAATTACAAAGAAATGGAAAGATATCCCATGCTCTTGGATTGGAAGAATTAATATTGTCAAAATGGCCATACTACCTAAAGCAATCTACAGATTTAATGTGATCCCTATCAAATCACCCATGGCATTTTTCAGAGAACTAGAACAAATGATCCTAAAATTTATATGGAACCAAAGAAGACCCAGAAATGCCAAAGCAATCCTAAGGAAAAAGAACAAAGCAGGAGGTATAACACCCCCCAACCCCAGACTTCAGATAATACTACAGAACTACAGTAATCAAAACAGTGTGGTACTGGCACAAAAACAGACATATGCATCAATGAAACAGAATAGAGAGCCCAGAAATAAACCCATACACCTACGGTCAATTAAACTTTGACAAAGGAGGCACAAATATACAAGGGGAAAAAGACAGTCTTTTCAGCAAGGGATGTTGGGAAAGTTGGACAGCCACATGTAAATCAATGAAGTTAGAACACACCCTCATACCATACACAAAAATAAACTCAAAATGGCCAAAGACTTAAACATAAGACATGACACTGTAATGCTAGAAGAGAACATAGGCAAAACATTCTCTGCCATAAATCATACAAATGATTTCTTAGGGCAGCCTCCCAAGGCAATAGATATAAAAGCAAAAATAAACCAATGGGACCTAATCAAACTTACAAGCTTTTGAACAGCAAAGGAAACCATAAACAGAATGAAAAGACAACCTACGGAATGGTAGAAAACATTTGCAAATGATGCGACCGACAAGGTCTTAATCTCCAAAATATGCAAACAGCTCATACAACTCAACAACAAAAAACCAAACAACCCAATTGAAAAATGGGTAGAAGAACTAAATAGACATTTCTCTAAAGAAGACATACAGATGGCCAACAAACACATGAAAAGATAGTCAACATCGCTAATTATTAGAGAAATGCAAATCAAAACTACAATGAGGTACCACCTCACACCAGTCAGAATGGCCATCATTAAAAAATCTACAAATAAATGCTGGAGAGGGTGTGGAGAAAAGGGAACCCTCCTATACTGTTGGTGGGAATGTAAGTTGGTGCAGCCACTATGGAAAACAGTATGGAAGTTCCTCAAAAAGCTAAAAATAGAGTTACAGTATGATCCAGCAATCTCACTCCTGAGCATATATCTGGACAAAACTATAATTCAAAAAGATACATGCACCCCAATGTTCATAAAATCACTATTCACAACAGCCAAGACATGGAAACAACCTAAATGTCCATCAACAGAGGAATGGATAAAGAAGATGTGGTACATATATACATGGAATACTACTCAGCCATAAAAAAGAATGAAATAATGCCATTTGCAGTAACATGGATGGACCTAGAGATTATCATACTAAGTGAAGTAAATCAGAAAGATAAAGGCAAATACATTATGATAACACTTATATGTGGAATCTAAAATATGACACAAATGAACTTATTTATGAAACAGAAACAAACTCACAGACATAAAGAACTGACTTGTGGTTACCAAGGGGAAGGGGGCATGGGGGAGGGATGGAGTGGGAGTTTGGGGTTAGCAGATGCAAACTGCTATACATAGAATGGATAACAACAAGTTCATACTGTATAGTACAGGTAACTATATTCAATACCCTGTGATAAACCATAATGGAAAAGAATATTTAAAAAAGAATGTATACATATGTTTAACTGAACCACTTTGCTGTATAGCAGAATTTAACCCAACATTGTAAACCAACTATACTTCAATTTAAAAAAAGGGAATTAGGTAAGAATAATAAGAAAATTACTGATGGCCTTTATCTCTACATTTCAATTCTAGAAGGTGAGCATTTTATATTTTGCCAGGATTGTATAAATGGAGCTGGATTACTTTTCTTATATTTTCATTTTATGCTCAGAAATATTTGTATATACTAGTTCCTATGGGTTGTGGAAGGGAGGATGAGATAGTAAACAATCCACTTTAACCTCATATCATATTAGCCAGACAGGTATATCACTATTTTGTTTTCACAGGTGAGGACACATGTTCCTCCACCTACTGGTTCAGCTGTGGATGAGATTCAAACAGAATTCCTTCTGTCCCAGGATTTGACATTCAAGTGGAAGAAGTCCATGATATCCCTTTGCGGCAGAAAATGCATCATACTTGATTTTACTAACAATGTCTAATAAAACATCTGATTAAATGATCTGGAAGGTCATTTAATAGATTTCTTGAAAAAAACATGTATATTTAATATTATAGTCTTCATTTGGATAAAGAAAATGGAATGCACACACCAACCAGTTACATGAGTGAGAAAACCAATTTTGTATTGTTAATCTGCTGAAATTTGGGGTTTTGTATATTACTGCAACTATCAATATCCTAATTAATGCATTTAATTTCCTCTCTTAGATGATAATTTTATTGAGGATAATTTCCATGTTTGGAAAAGTATGGATTATATAAAGTTTCATGATCTGGGTTCTTCGCTCATTGGTTTTGAGGAAACTGATGGGTTTTTCCCTTCTTTGTTCCTCTTCAAGGAAAGTGTACTATTTGAGATACAGCTCAGAAAGATCTGGATCTAATTAGGCTCTTCCACTAGATATGTGAGCATAGGCAAACTGATGAGCTTTTCTCCTCTCCTGGCAAAGTAAGGATTACAAATCCCTATATTCTAAGATTATTATGAATATTAGAATTAAAATCCGTAAATGCCTAGTGTAATGCCTGGCTCTTAGCTAGTATTAGCAGTTGGTGGTAGAGTTTCAAAAATATGTGCTGCACCTTCCCGGAGGAGAATTATACTTTTCTGTCCCATTATCACTGGGTTTGGCCACATGACTTACTTGGTTAATGAAATGTAAGTGGAAAAGATGTGTTACTTGCTTAGAAGTTGAAGCCTGACCTCTTTTCTTTCTGACATAATGACTGGCACTCTTCTAATTAGAAATTGCTTCATAACTCTGGATCCTGAAATGAAGATGACACGGAGCAAAGCCAGAGTTGCCTGACAATGGGACAAATGACAACCTTTTGATGTTATAAGACATGGGGATATAGGGGCCATATGTTACTACAGCATCCCCAGCTTTTATGACAAGTGCATCAAATATGTTTCTCAACTAGACAATATGGGAAAAATTCTTTAAATTTCCTAACTCTCCACCAAGAACCAGGATATCTAGCACTTTTCCCATTCCTCCTTCCTTGCCTCCTATGAATAACTACTTTACAATAAAAACAATGTAGGCTCTGTCCCGTAAGAGGTGATAAGACTTACAGAGAATGAAGTATTTTCTGACAGTAGTTGAAAAGAGTTAAAAAAAAAAAATTGAAGATGAGATCTGATTTCCATGATGTCCTTTGGAAGTTCATATTTAATAAATAGAAATTAGGTCTTTACAGAAATTCAATTTACACTATTTTATTAGACTGTATAGCTTTAGGGAGTACAAATGAAAGCTTGGAAAGCTTTATATGAGGCAAATTCAGTATTTGGGGAATAACACAAAAGATTTGGAATTCTTAACAGGGCTATAGAGTAATGGAACTTGATAGAAAATTGACATCTCTGTAGAATAATTCTATATCAGACAAATGGCAAGAAGCCCAGGGTAAAAAAATAATTGCCTTTAATTATTTTCTGTCATGAGTTCTATTGATGCGAAATATTTAACTGAAATTTTACTTAAGAACGGGCAAAATGAAACAAATGAGTGTCAGTGTTCATTTTGCTGATAACTCTAAATTTCTCATTTTATTGTTATTAATTTTTGGAGGGTTGTGGTGAAACTACAGTACACCTGGAAATTTGCTACTCTACAGTCCTATTAACTCAGAGTCTGCAGATGGAGAAAACAATGTTTTCATGCTGATTTTACTATATTCACAGTAAAACACAGATGATGAATTCCTTGAACTCCTGTGGGCAATGCATGCCACAGGCTATGGGACATTCTTTGGAAAACCAAAGAGTTAGTTCAAAACTGTAATGTTATGGAAGTCTCACTCCTCTTCTCCCACAGTTGCTACGATTCCTTGAAAAGAATGCCTTTTCCAAATAACATAATCTATAATGATCATACCCTTATGCAGAGGCTGGCCTGGATCAGGTAAGGGTAAAGGAAAGGACAGGAAGAAAAGGCAGAAACTGTGTGTAAGGAGGAAGCAAGACATTTTTTTAAAAAGCTCTGCCTTACATTGCCTTCCTTTTGTTTTTCAGAGCTTTCCTTTCACACTTTATCCTGACGTATTTTTTATTAGAGGCTTAACTGACACCATGCCAACCTCATCTCTCTAAAATATTGTTGAGGGCTTCCCTGGTGGCTCAGAGGTTGGGAATCTGCCTGCCAATGCAGGGGACACGGGTTTGAGTCCTGGTCCAGGAAGATCCACATGCTGCGGAGCAACTAAGCCCGTGAGCCACAACCATTGAGCCTGCGCTCTAGAGCCCGTGAGCCACAACTACTGAAGCCCGCAAGCCACAACTACTGAAGCCCACATGCCTAGAGCCCGTGCTCCTCAACAAGAGAAGCCACCACAATGAGAAGCCCGCGCGCCGCAACGAAGAATAGCCCCCGCTCGCTGCAAGTAGAGAAAGCCCGCGCGCAGAAATGACCCAACACAGCCAAAAATAATAAGTAAATAAAATAAATTTATAAAATATTGTTGAAAGGCACACTTTGAAGAATACACACTTCTCTATGTTTACTTTAAACATATATATATTTTTTTTGCGGTATGCGGGCCTCTCACTGTTGTGGCCTCTCCCGTTGCGGAGCACTGGCTCCGGACGCGCAGGCTCAGCAGCCATGGCTCACGGGCCCAGCTGCTCCGCGGCATGTGGGATCTTCCCGGACCGGGGCACGAACCCGTGTCCTCTGCCTCGGCAGGCGGACTCTCAACCACTGCGCCACCAGGGAAGCCCTAAACATGCTTTATAATTTGCCAAGTGTTTACACGTCAGATTGCACTTTACCTCCAAATCAACACTGAGTTGCATTCAGTGTGGATCAAGCATCAACTTAATCAAGCATATCCTCGTCTTGCAGATGAAATGAAGCTTGGAGAAGACATGACAGAAGTGACTAGGAACTCAAGCCACTGCACCCACAGCTCATATCACATGGGAAATGCCACTACCTACGTGTGGAACCAACACTGAGAGCTTGATGAGTTGAGCTGAATTCCATTAACTGACATTTCCTAACAAATGCGAGCTATGTGTTAAAATGGTGTTGCTAAAAACGAACCATGATTTAACTAATTTTCCAACAATCATGAAACACTTAGAGCATATATTTAATACTGACCACCCTTGGTATATTTTTCAGAGTCTTTTTGGGTGATGAAAAGTAAGTTCTCAGTTCCAGGGCTTGCAAAACTGTACTCTGGTACATTCCAGAAAATGCAAATTCAGCTATATTGCAGCTGCACAGATGAAAGATTTGTGAAACTCTGATACTATAGCCAAGGAACTATTCGTCTCTATTTCACTGGTGATTTCTGATTCTGACAAGTAAAAATTGCATTCATATTTTTTACCCAGTTCTAGAAGATTAGAAATCTAGATAATACAGCCATGTTATTTAATTTTTAAATTCCAAAAACTCAATTTAAAATGCATAAACCATTTTATCATGGAGAACATATTTCTCTTCAATACTATGCTATTAAATTTCTATTCCTGCAACCTCTTCTCACAGATTAGTTCTCTAGAGCGAAAAGAAAAAAGATATATATATATATATATGTATATATAATCTGATTGCTTTTCATATGTAGACCCAGAATCCTGCCTTCTAGATTAATGGAGTTTGGCTCAAATCTGGTATTTAATAAAAAAACATCTCCAGCCTAAAAGGAAAAGTTCACTTTAGGTGTTTCTATCTTCACTTGAGAGCCAACAACATTCTATATTTCATGGAGGTAAAATGAGAGGAAAAGTAATATTTTTCTATCTATTTATCTATCATTTTATCTGAGTTTCTCATAACATTGTTGAAAGTAGAATTTATTAGCCCTATTTTAAATAATAAGACCCTGAAACACAGAGAAGAGTTTGCATAGCCTATGTGTTAGAATCTGGAAAACCTGAGGGTCAAACTTAAGTTGTCAGCCTCTTATACTTTAATACTCTTGTGTTTTCCATTAGACTCTCGGACAAAGTATGTGTGTTCTTCCCTCTCCCTGCAGGAACTCTGTCCTCAGAGTTCTGCTAATAAAACAGGGCACTGCTTTATTCTTTGTGTTCCTGTTCCCACTTCCCTTGTCTCCTTTAACAAAGCCAGGCAGGACTCTGCACCAGGCACTGCTCTAGGGGCTCAGGGTGCAACAGCAGCCTGAGCACAGCCCCTGACCCCCAGGGATGTACTAGCTGTGCTTATCGCCAGCAGTTTCTCACTTGAATAATATGTGTTGAATAAATTTTTAAAAATCAATGTGTGTTTTTAAAAGTTCAGTGCTACAGCTCTGATCCATGGTCGGGATATAATGACTTAGAGTCCTATAATTTATTCTGACTATATTTCTAGAGCCAATTACTCTTTAGCATGTCCATTCAGGTTTCTTTTCTTTTGCAAACAACTGTCTTTACTAAACTTTCTGCAGCTCCCTAGGGTAAGTTTGCATTGCCAAGCTATTTCTCAGGAATTTGCCTGACACCCATAGCTTAGTGTCTGAAGCAAATGTGATGAGCTCATATCATAGTCTCTCCTCTAGGTCTTGATGAAAATATTAAATCTAGGGACCAAGACTGAAAATCCCATTGAATGCCATTGACTTTTCTTACATTCTGAATTTAAAAACACCCACTCTCTTGGTAGGACATACCCAGTCAACAATATATCAACGAATCCACATATCATGGGGGTCACAAATCCACAGCTTACTGAAGCATGTCATGGGGCAAAACTAGTAGCCTTGCTGTGAAAGAAGGTGAGTATTTATAAGGCTTTCCTTGACACTCCAAACCTGCTCATTCACGATAGGAAAAGGCTGTGCTATTTGAAAAATCATTGTTGGTTCTCACAGGATCTCTCAAAACATTAGTAAATCCATGTTATAATTATTTTCCTATGAGTGCATTGCGTATAGAAGGTGAGTCAATCCCACTGCAGACTCATTCTCCAGGCTCCAAGTCAGTCTGAAATATCCCCCAAGTGTCATAATAACTAGAGTATTTTAGCCCAACGAATACACGCCTGGAGGTATATTCCTACATAATTTATTATAATCTTCATTCACATTTTATTTCCTTATTTTGTTGTTATAAACAAATCCATTAAACAAAACTGTCTTCAGTGCCTCTAACCTTTTAATATCAACCTATCAACACATCCTCCTACCATTCAAAAAATATCACATTTGATGTTAAGTTGGTGCAGCCACAATGGAAAACAGTACAGAGGTTCCTCAGAAAACTAAAAATAGAATTACCATATGATCCAGCAATCCCAATCCTAGGCATAGATCCAGAAAAACTATAATTCAAAAAGATATATGCACCACTATGTTCATAGTAGTACTATTTATATTAGCCAAGACATGGAAGCAACCTAAATGTCCACTGACAGATGAATGGATAAAGAAGATGTGGTACATATATACAATGGAATACAACTCAGCCATAAAAAGAATGAAATAATGCCCTTTGCAGCAACATGGATGGACCTAGAGATTATCACACTAAGTGAAGTAAGTCAGAAAGAGAAAGACAAATACCATATGATATCACTTACATGTGGAACCTAAAATATGACACAAATGAACCTATCTATGAAACAGAAACAGATCATGGATATAGAGAACAGACTTGTGGTTGCCAAGTGGGGGGATGGTTTGGGGAGGGATGGAGTGGGAGGTTGGGGTTAGCAGATGTAAGCTATTATATACAGAATGGATAAACAACAAGGTCCTACTGTATAGCACAGAGAACTATCGATATATTCAATATCCTATGATAAACCATAATGGAAAAGAATATTTAAAAAAAGAATGTATATATATGCCTAACGGAATCACTTTGCTATACAGTAGAAATTAACAACATTGTAAATCAACTATACTTCAGTAAAAATATATTAAAAAATATAAAAAAATATCCCATTCTTATTTCTTAGAAAAACTTCTGCCATTCTCCTTTTTGTAAGTGGCATTTGGTTTTCTATTCGATTTCTTTCACTGTTAGTATTTCTATTTGATGTGTCTTATTTTTTTATCCCATAATCTGGTTAACTTTCCATTTACAAAACAGTTCAAATTAGCATCAAAAGACTCAGGGCCCTAGGTTGTTTTCATTGTTTGTTTATTTACTTATTGAGTCCTCCGTTATTTCGTAGGCAGTCTGTCTCAATAGAGATTCCATGACTTCTTTCTACCCAGGACTTGAGTCTTTAGAAATCCCAAAGGTAAGGCTTTTCTCCTGTTGATGTATCCTAGTCTGGCACATGTTACTTCTACTTCACCATCCCAGCTAAGACCTAAATAACTACTTCCTGCTTGCTGCTCCATAAAAAAATAGGGTGATAAAGCCAGTTTCTCTAATGTTTAAAAGTACAAGTTTCCCTGGTGTCTTTTACAGTTGTAGTACCACAAAAATCTACATTGCATAGAAAAACAATTATCTGTAAAGCAGTTAAGATTCTCCTCGATAGAAGGAAAACTAACAAAGCAAAACAAAGCAAAAACACCTCAAAGGTTTAGTAATAAAAGGATGTTTTCAAGTCACTGAAGGAGTGAGGATATGAAGATGAGCTGGCTCCCCAAATCGCTACCACTCAGACTCCAAATGCACAGTTATTTTGGCCTCCATAAACACTGCTTTCCCCTAAAACCCTGACATGGGGAATGACCTTGATTTTAGTCATCTCTCATTCCCTTTTAGGACAGGAATGTCCAGGACACAGCAACACAGCAAATGCCATAATAAGCAATATGGCTTTCAGTAAAGGTTTCTGATCTTTCCAGCTTGATTATAGGGTTTATCAATTCAATCTGAATCCCTTATACATTTCTGAAGGAGAGCCTTTTGTTACTATGTTCAGCAGAATTAGATGATCTAGATGGCAACATCCCATAGGAAAAAGATAATTGGATTTAAAAATATACATAATTGGATTTCAGGGTTAGGAAACTTGAGTTCAAGTTCCAACATTTCTACTTACCTTGCTCAGTTTTCTAATTTCAAAGTGAAATTTTAATTAATTACAAATACATAATGACTACAATATGCCAGTCACTGCAGTAGATGATCTTTTAGGTGCAGTGGATGATCTTTAAGGCC
Organism: Physeter macrocephalus; assembly: GCF_002837175.3. Taxonomy (NCBI): domain Eukaryota; kingdom Metazoa; phylum Chordata; class Mammalia; order Artiodactyla; family Physeteridae; genus Physeter; species Physeter macrocephalus. Next base: position 96,042,829 of record NC_041220.1, on the reverse strand, counting down.
TCTTGGCATTTCCCTTTAAAGACTGTTGAACCAGACCTCTGAACTTTTACATAAGCTTCTGTGATTTAAAAGGAAGAGAAATGTGAAAAAGCCCAGTTTCCATAGGGCATGGGTTGGCCAGAAGACACTTACTCTTACCAACTCCTGTTCTTTACAGCATCCAGTCAATCTCATCCTGCCACCAACCAAGAAGAACAAAAGATGAAGCAAAATATAAAGTACGTGAAGATAAAGCTGATATGATAAAACATAGTAAATCATGACAATAAATTAGAAATAATTTGCTGAGCATTGGCTATTGTTTAACTGTGGAAAGGCAAATGTGTCTGACATGATTCTTGTCCTCAAAAAGCAATATTCCATGACTCACATGGAATCAGTAATGCATTTGAAAAGGGACATATGATTGAGTGTAAACAGTGTGGCTAAGACTTTAAAGCTGTAGGATTTAAGAACAGAGGACCACGTGAAGCAGGGTTGACTTCATGAAGGAAGATAGTACTTGTGCAACTCTGCAAGTACAAGGTTAGTCTTTAAAACATACACACACATGCATATATCTTCATGTACATGTATATACACATGTATATTTATGTAACCTCAATATGTTTATCATATAAAATGAAAATCATATAAAAATAAAAGTATTAAATAGGGCATTTAGTAAAACAATTCAGAGTGAAAGATAAAGTTTCACATACATTCGTAGAAAGCATAATATTGAAAATAAGTATGTGAATTAATAAATAGAGAAAACATTTACAAAATAAGAAAAATATTTAAAAATAATAAACATTAATAATATAGAAAATAAATTCAGAAAAGTTGAATTGTATAAAAAAGCCAGTTATTTGATATTATCAGTAACAAACAAGAAACAGATAACGAGTATTAGGAATAAGAAAGAGTGCACAGGGGCTTCCCTGGTGGCGCGGTGGTTGCGCGTCCGCCTGCCGATGCAGGGGAACAGGGTTCACGCCCCGGTCTGGGAGGACCCCGCATGCCGCGGAGCGGCTGGGCCCGTGAGCCATGGCCGCCGAGCCTGCGCGTCCAGAGCCTGTGCTCCGCAACGGGAGAGGCCGCAGCAGAGGGAGGCCCGCATACCCCTCCCCCGCCCCCCAAAAAAAAAGAAAGAGTGCACAAAGAGAACTTGGACACAAAGAGATTTTAAAATTTTTATAATAATATACACTCCCCCCCACCAAAAAAAAAAAGAAAGAAAGAGTGCACAAAGAGAACTTGGACACAAAGAGATTTTAAAATTTTTATAATAATATACAAATTTAAATGGTAATGGTTTTATAGGAAACAAAATGACTCAAAACTTTAGAAAACCTAAGTAGGCTAAGAGTCACATAAGAAGTTTTGAAGTAGTCATATAGTCAGCCTACTGCATCTAAACACTTGGGAAAAATATTTTTAAGAGGAAAACGAAATCAAATTTTCAAAAATCAACTGTTTCCTAAGTTAACAAATACAGAGATGGACAAATTCCCAGTTCATTTAATCCTACCAACTAAGTCTAACTCTGATACCAAAAACAAATAAATAAACCCAAACAAAACAGACAGGGATAGCTAAACCAACAAAAAAAGTCAAAAACCAAATCTTTTTCGTATAGATAAAAAACTCTATGTAAAACAGACAAAGAATCTTTGTAGGGTTATAAAATAAGGAATCTTCCTTAACTTGATAAAAGGGTAATTAAAGAACCTCATCAAAACATTATACTTTAAAATGATGATTCACTAGAAGCACTCAGTTCCACTAAAATGATAAGAATACTTGCTTACATAAAACCAGGCAAATAAAAAACTTAGAACTAATAAAGTTGAATAAGGTAGTAAGGTACAAAATAATCATTCAAAAAGCTATAATTTTGTATATGTCAGCAATAATCAGAGAAAATATAAAAAATATTCAGTTTGCAAAAGTTAACAAAATCTATAAAACATGTAGGATAAGTCTAATTAAAATAATTAAAGACCCATATGCAGAAATCTATAAAACATAAATGGAGAACACAGAAGACCTAAACAAGTAGAAATACATAAACTATTCCTACTGGGGACACCCAATATTGTAGAGATATGACTTACCTCCCACCTAGTAATTTATACATTTTTCACAATCCTGAACAAAATCCCAAGGGATTGTTTCATTGCATAAGGCATGCCCATTTAAAAATAGGGCTTATAGAATAAAGGAAAGTGAAAAGCAAGAGAAATTAAATAATAACTAGCAGAAACCTGTACTACCAGTTATCAAAACAATATTTACAGCAGTGGGATACTGGTACAAACACAGAAAATTTGATCATTGGAACAGATTTAAAAGTTCTGAAATAGAACAATGGATATTTGGAAAATCAAAATTGCTGTAGGAAGTATAAACTGCTCAATAAATGTCACAGGTAAAACTGGTTATTCAAATGAAATTTTAATAGATCCTGTAGTGAGTTCAAGAGATTTGAGGGGGAGATCAAGGAAAAAGGTAAGACCAGAAGTGGAAGTAGCACAGAGTGAGTTTTACTTGGGGCAGTGGTTTGATAGAATTGTAGGAGGGAGTGTCCCTCCCAGCGTGAGACCTTCCAGAGGTAGTGGTGCAAGGTTACTGCTCAAGATGGAAGGAGAGCAGGGGAACTTTCCGGGGGAGGAGAGTGGGAGAGAGGTTTGCCTAAGTGATGTTGCTCAGCCGCACTGGGGGTCTGACTACTCTGAAGGGCAGCACGGCTTGGTGTCTTATTGTGCTGGAGTTTGCCTTATTTGTGTCTCATAGAGGTGGGTGCAGTTTTGTGGGAGATGCAAAGCAGGCAGTCTCTAAATGGCTAAGGATCTGCTTATTGGGGTTAGGGTTAAAACAACTGTATGTGTAAGAATTTGGTGCTGGTGAGATTTTGAGCTAATGGGCCCCCAGCCTGTGTCTGAAGTAAAAAAACTTAGGGCCAATATAACATAAGAGTCATCTCTACCACACTTCTTTCACATAGCTATATATTTATGCATACATCTTAGATGGAATTGATAAAAATATGAAAAAATATTGCTAGAAATATAGGAGCATAAATTTACACTCTTGGGGTGGATAAAGCCTAAACCTAGAAGTCATATACTTAAAAAAAATAAGGTTGAATTTACTATATAAAATGTTTAAAATTCTATATGGGGATTAATTAAAAACTGATGTTTATATATGTTTATATAGCATTTATAATAATGCTTATGTATACTGATTGACCCATTTAATTTTCACTCCAACTTATGAGCTAGCTGTAGTGTTACTCCCATTTCACAGTTAATTACATAACTAATTATCAATATATAACACACTAACACTAAATTGATATGCAGGACCACCATGTAAAGTTGTATATGTTGTACACTGCACAGCTTCACTGGTGTGAGTTTTTTAGGGGGTGGTATTCTCACAGACTTGGAGGTGAGTTGTACGCTCCAGGGTGGTACTGCATGTCAGCTGTATAACTGAACTTGGCAGCTTTCCAGAGTTTCTAAATTCAGTGAGGTCTTGCCACCTTCACACCTAATATACTACAATCCCAACTGTCCTCCCCTATCTACATCATGAACACAGGCTTAGCATTCAAGACTCAATTCAAAGGCCGCTTTCTCTAAATGATTTTTCCTGGTCCAGTCCTGGCACTTAGAACAAGGTAAATCTGACCTCTGTCTTCTCCATCGTCCCATCATTCCTTCCACACACAACTCTTACCACAATGTTAACTCTTCATCTTGTTTATTTAGTTACTCATTTGGTTCCCCTACCAGACTGCAAGCTGCTTGAGCTCAGGAATTCTTATTTATTGTTGCATAAATGGTTCCTGGCACTGAATCTGGTACGTGGCAGGTATTTAATAAATTTGTTGAATAAATAACAAGGTCCAGAGGGATACTCTACTGGGATATTCTACTGGATGGCAATCTACAAGATATCATTTTCTTTGCTCCCACTTGGTGATATTATCAAACATTTCTTTGAGGGCATAGAAGAATTGAATAGTTGTCTTATCACACATAGCAGTTCTCAGCTACAAAATCTTTACAGTTAGCAAAACATTCCTATCAGCACTTACTATTAAACATTATAAATAAATACTGCAACATTAAGTTTTGTGGCAGTGCAAATAAAAGTGTTAGCAAGAAACATAATTACCACTCTTTTTTTTTTCTTAATTATTAAATGCTAACACAGTACTCCATTTAAACCATTCAAATACTCCTCCCTGACTAACATCCAAAATTCTTAATATGGCCAAGAATGCTATTGATAACCTGGCCCTTGTCTTTCTAAGTATCTATACTCCTAGCCCCTCCCATTCCTTACTCTCATGATTTCCACACCATACAGGTGCCACATATTCAGACACTTTGCAGCTTGAAATTGCCCTGATCCAATCTCAATTTTTAAATCATCTCTCAACTTCATTCTTTGGCATATTCCATCACTTCACCCAAGAATATCCTTCCTACTCTTGGAGGACTTCAAGTTGTTACTCATAATTTAGTTTCAGCTTAAAAGCCACATCACAGGAGACGTTCAAGATGGCAGAGGAGTAAGATGTGGAGATCACCTTCTTCCCCACAAATGCATCAGAAAAACATCTACATGTGGAACAGCCCCTACAGAACACCTACTGAAATTTGGAAGAAGACCTCAGGCTTCCCAAAAGGCAAGAAACTCCCCCCTGTCCCTGGGTAGGGCAAAAGAAAAAAGATAAAAACAGAGACAAAAGAATAGGGATGGGACCTGCACCAGTGGGAGGGAGCTGTGAAGGAGGAAAAGTTTCCACACACTAGGAAGCCCCTTTACTGGCAGAGACAGGGGGTGGCAGGGAGGAAGCTTCAGAGCCACAGATGAAAGTAGAGCAATAGGGGTGCACAGGGCAAAGCGGAGAGATTCTCGCACAGAGGATCAGTGCCGACCAGCAATCACCAGCCCAAGAGGCTTCTCTGCTCACCCACCACGGCGGGTGGGGGCTGGGAGCTGAGGCTCAGGCTTCGGAGGTCAGATCCCAGGGAGAGGACTGGGGTTGGCTGCGTGAACACAGCCTGAAGGGGGCTAGTGCACCACAGCTAGCCGGGACGGAGTCCAGGAAAAAGTCTGGAGCTGCCTAAGAAGCAAGAGACCATTGTTTTTGGGTACGTGAGGAGAGGGGATTCAGAGCACCGCCTAAATGAGCTCCAGAGACGGGCGTGAGCCATGGCTATCAGCGCGACCCCAGAGATGGGCATGAGATGCTAAGTCTGCTGCTGCAGCCACCAAAAAGCCTGTGTGCAAGCACAGGTCACTATCCACACCTCCCCTCCTGGGAGCCTTGCGGCCTGCCACTGCCAGGGTCCCATGATCCAGGGACAAATTCCCCAGGAGATCACACGGTGCACCTCACACTGTTGCAACATCATGTCAGCCTCTGCCGCCACTGCAGGCTCGCCGCGCATTCCATACCCCTCCTCCTCCCCAGCCTGAGTAAGCCAGAGCCCCCTAATCAGCTGTTACTTTAACCCCGTCCTGTCTGAGTGAAGAAAAGACGCTCTCCGGTGACCTACACACAGAGGAGGGCCAAATCCAAAGCTGAACCCCAGGAGCTGTGCGAACAAAGAAGAGAAAGGGAAATCCCTCCCAGCAGCCTCAGGAGCAGCAGATTAAATCTCCACAATCAACTTGATGTACCCTGCATCTGTGGAATACCTGAATAGACAAGGAATCATCCCAAAATTGAGGTGATGAACTTTGGGAGCAACTGTTGACTTGGAGTTTGCTTTCTGCATCTAATTAGTTTCTGGTTTTATGTTTATCTTAGTTTAGTATTTAGAGTTTATTATCATTGGTAGGTTTGTTTATTGATTTGGTTGCCCTCTTCCTTTTCCTTTTTTTATACATATACAGATTTTTCTTTTCTTTTTCTCTTTTTGTGAGTGTATATGTGTAGGCTTCTTTGTGTGATTTTGTCTGTATAGCTTTGTGTTACCATTTGTCCGAGGATTTTGTCTGTCTGTTGTTGTTTTTTTTTTTGTGGTATGCGGGCCTCCCTCTGTTGTGGCCTCTCCCGTTGCGGAGCACAGGCTCCGGACGCGCAGGCTCAGTGGCCATGGCTCACGGGCCCAGCCGCTCCGC
>NC_041220.1:96034908-96036683 GCF_002837175.3 Physeter macrocephalus | reverse complement strand
TGCCACCAGGGAAGCCCTATTTTTTTTTTTTTTTTAGTATAGCTTTTAGCGCTTGTTATCATTGGTGGATTATTTTTTTGGTTTGATTGCTCTCTTCTTTCTTCTTTTTTAAAATTACTTTTAAATTTTTTTATTTTTAATAATTAAAAAAAATTTTTTTAACTTATTTTATTTTATTTTTTTCTTTCTTCCTCTCTTTTTTTTCTCCCTTTTCTTATGAGCTGTGTGGCTGACAGGGTCTTCGTGCTCTGGCTGGGTGTCAGGTTTGTGCCCCTGAGGTGGGAGAACTGAGTTCAGGACATTGGTCCACCAGAGACCTCCCAGCTCTAAGCAATATCAAATGGCAAAAGCTCTCCCAGAGATCTCCATCTCAACACTAAGACCCAGCTCCACTCAACAACCAGCAAGCTACAGTGCTGGATACCCTATGCCAAACAACTAGCAAGACAGAAACACAACCCCAACTGTTAGCAGAGAGGCTGCCTAAAATCATGATAAGGTCACAGACACCCCAGAACACACCACCAGATGCAGTCCTGCCCACCAGAAAGACAAGATCAAGCCTCATCCACCAGAACACAGGCACCAGTCCCCTCCACCAGGAAACCTACACAACCCACTGAACCAACCTTACCCACTGAGGGCAGACACTGAAAACAATGGGAACTACGAACCTGCAGCCTGCAGAAAGGAGACCCCAAACACCGTAAGTTAAGCAAAATCAGCAACAACCAGCAAGCTACAGTGCTGGATACCCTATGCCAAACAACTAGCAAGACAGAAACACAACCCCAACTGTTAGCAGAGAGGCTGCCTAAAATCATGATAAGGTCACAGACACCCCAGAACACACCACCAGATGCAGTCCTGCCCACCAGAAAGACAAGATCAAGCCTCATCCACCAGAACACAGGCACCAGTCCCCTCCACCAAGAAACCTACACAACCCACTGAACCAACCTTACCCACTGAGGGCAGACACTGAAAACAATGGGAACTACGAACCTGCAGCCTGCAGAAAGGAGACCCCAAACACCGTAAGTTAAGCAAAATCAGAAGACAGATGAAGGAGCAAGGTAAAAACCCACCAGACCAAACAAATGAAGAGGAAATAGGCAGTCTATCGGAAAAAAAAATTAAGAGTAATGATAGTAAAGATGATCCAAAATCTTGGAAAAAGAATGGAGAAAATACAAGAAACTTTTAACAAGGACCTAGAAGAACTAAAGAGCAAACAAACAATGATGAACAACACAATAAATAAAATTAAAAATTCTCTAGAAGGAATCAATAGCAGAATAACTGAGGCAGAAGAACAGATAAGTGACCTGAAAGATAAAATAAAGGAAATAACTACCACAGAGCAGAATAAATAAAGAAGAATGAAAAGAATTGAGGACAGTCTCAGAGACCTCTGGGACATCATTAAATGAACCAACATTTGGATTAGAGGGATCCCAGAAGAAGAAGAGAAAAAGAAAGGACTGAGAAAATATTTGAAGAGAGCAAGAATCTCATTCAGATTTGATGGGGAAATTATAACCTTTACAGACAAGCAAAAGCTAAGAGAATTCAGCACCACCAAACCAGCTTTAAGACAAATGCTAAAGGAACTTCTCTAGGCAGGAAACACAAGAGAAGGAAAAACCTTCAATAACAAACCCAAAACAATTAAGAAAATGGTAATAGGAACATACATATCGATAACTACCTTAAATGTAAATGGATTAAATGCTCCAACCAAAAGACATAGACTGGCTGAATGGATACAAAAA
>NC_041220.1:96032078-96034518 GCF_002837175.3 Physeter macrocephalus | reverse complement strand
ATATATATGCTGTCTACAAGAGACCCACTTCAGACCTAGGGACACATACAGACTGAAAGTGAGGGGATGGAAAAAGATATTCCATGCAAATAGAAATCAAAAGAAAGCTGGAGTAGCAATTCTCATATCACACAAAATAGATTTTAAAATAAAGACTATTAGAAGAGACAAAGAAGGACATTACATAATAATCAATGGATCAATCCAAGAAGAAGATATACCAATTGTAAATATTGATGCACAGAACATAGGAGCACCTCAATACATAAGGCAAACGTTAACAGCCATAAAAGGGGAAATTGACAGTAACACAACATTGTAGGGGAATTCAACACCCCACTTTCACCAATGGACAGATCATCCAAAATGAAAATAAACAAGGAAACACAAGCTTTAAATGATACATTAACCAAGAGGTACTTAATTGATATTTATAGGACATTTCATCCAAATACAACAGAATACACATTTTTCTCAAGTGCTCATGGAACATTCTCCAGGATAGATCATATCTTGGGTCACAAATCAAGCCTTGGTAAATTTAAGAAAATTGAAATCATATCAAGTATCTTTTCCGACCACAACACTATGATAGTAGATGTCAGTTACAGGAAAAAAATCTGTGAAAAGTACATACATATGGAGGGTAAACAATACACTACTAAATAACTAAGAGATGACTGAAGAAATCAAAGAGGAAATCAAAACATACCAAGAAACAAATGAAAATGAAAACACTATGAGCCGAAACCTATGGGATGCAGCAAAAGCAGTTCTAAGAGGGATGTTTATAGCAATACAATCCTACCTGAAGTAACAAGAAATTTCTCAAATAAATAACCTAACCTTACACCTATAAGCACTTAAAGAAAGAAAAACAAAAAAAAACCCCCAAAGTTAGCAGAAGGAAAGAAATCATAATGATCAGATCTACACCTATAAGCACTTAAAGAAAGAGAAACAAAAAACCCCCAAAGTTAGCAGAAGGAAAGAAATCATAATGATAAGATCAGAAAAAAATGGAAAAGAAATGAAGGAAACAATAGCAAAGATCAATAAAACTAAAAGCTGGTTCTTTAGATGATAAAGAAAATTGATAAACCATTATTAGCCAGACTCATCAAGAAAAAAAGGGAGAAGACTCAAACCAATAGAATTAGAAATGAAAAAGGAGAAGTAGCAGCTGACACTGCAGAAATACAAAGGATCATGATAAATTACTACAAACAACTATATGCCAATAAAAAGGACAACCTGGATGAAATGGGACAAATTCTTAGAAAAGCACAACCTTCCGAGACTGAACCAGGAAGAAATGGAAAATATAAACAGACCAATCACAAGCACTGAAATTGAGACTATGATTGAAAACCTTCCAAAAAACAAAAGTCCAGGACCAAATGGATTCACAGGTGAATTCTATCAAATATTTAGAGAAGTCCTTCTCAGACTCTTCCAAAATATAGCAGAGGGAGGAACACTCCCAAACTCATTCTATGAGGCCACTATCACCCTGATACCAAAAGCAGACAAAGACGTCACAAAGAAAGAAAACTACAGGCCAATATCACTGATGAACATAGATGCAAAAATGCTAAAAAAAATACTAGTGAACAGAATCCAACAGCACATTAAAAGGATCATACACCATGACAAATGGGGTTTATCCCAGGAATGCAAGGATTCCTCAATATATGCAAATCAATCAATGTGGTAAACAAATTAACAAACTGAAGGAAAAAAAACATATCATCATCTCAATAGATGCAGAAAAAGCTTTTGACAAAATTCAATACTCATTTATGATAAAAACTCTCCAGAAGGTAGGCATGGAGGGAACTTACCTCAACATAATAAAAGCCATATATGACAAACCCACAGTGAACATTGTTCTCAATGGTGAAAAACTGAAAACATTTCCTCTAAGATCAGGACAAAGACAAGGTTGCCCAGTCTCACCACTATTATTCAACATAGGTTTGGAAGTTTTAGCCACAGCAATCAGAGAAGAACAAGAAATAAAAGGAATCCAAATCAGAAAAGAAGAGGTAAAGCTGTCACCGTTTGCAGATGACATGATACTATACATAGAGAATCCTAAAGATGCTACCAGAAAACTACTAGAGCTAGTCAATGAATCTGGGAAAGTAGCAGATTACAAAATTAATGCACAGAAATCTCCTGCATTCCTATACACTAATGATGAAAAATCTGAAAGAGAAATTAGGAAACAGTTCCATTTACCACTGCAACAAAAAGAATAAAATACCGAGGAATAAACCTACCTAAGGAGACAAAAGACCTGTATGCAGAAAACTATAAGACACTGATGGAAAAATTAAAGATGATACAAACAGATGGAGAGATATACCATGTTCCTGGATTAGAAGAATCAACACTGTGAAAATGACGATACTACCCAAAGCAATCTACAGATTCA
>NC_041220.1:96031229-96031840 GCF_002837175.3 Physeter macrocephalus | reverse complement strand
ATTTTTTACAGAACTAGAACAAAAAATTTCACAATTTGTAATGGAAACACAAAAGACCCCAAATAGCCAAAGCAATCTTGAGAATGAAAAATGGAGCTGGAGGAATCAGGCTCCCGGACTTCAGACTGTACTACAAAGCTACAGTAATCAAGACAGTACAGTACTGGCACGAAAACAGACATATAGATCAGTGGAACAGGTAGAAAGCCCAGAGATAAACCCACACATATATGGTCATCTTATTTTTGATAAAGGAGGCAAGAATATACAATGGAGAAAAGACAGCCTCTTCAATAAGTGGTGCTGGGAAAACTGGATAGCTACATATAAAAGAATGAAATTAGAACACGCTCTAACACCATACACAAAAATAAACTCAAAATGGATTAAAGACCTAAATGTAAGGCCAGACACTATAAAACTCTTAGAGGAAAACGTAGGCAGAACACTCTATGACATAAATCACAGCACAATCCTTTTTGACTCACCTCCTAGCGAAATGGAAATTAAAAAAAAATAAACAATGGGACCTAATGAAACTTAAAAGCTTTTGCACAGCAAAGGAAACCATAAACAAGACAAAAAGACAACCCTCAGAATGGGAGAAAATA
>NC_041220.1:95982171-96031021 GCF_002837175.3 Physeter macrocephalus | reverse complement strand
TTGAGAATCCGCCTGCCAATGCAGGGGACACGGGTTCGTGCCCCGGTCCGGGATGATCCCACATGCAGTGGAGCGGCTGGGCCCATGAGCCATGGCCACTGAGCCTGTGCGTCCGCTCCGCAACGGGTGAGGCCACAACAGTGAGAGGTCCGCGTACCATATAAAAAAAAAAAAAAAAAAAAAAATCTACAAACAATAAATGCTGGACAGGGTATGCAGAAAAGGGAACCCTCTTGCACTGTTGGTGGAAATGTAAATTGATACAGCCACTATGGGGAACAGTATAGAGGTTCTTTAAAAAACTAAAAATAGAACTACCATATGATCTGGCAATCCCGCTCCTGGGCATATACCCTGAGAAAACCATAATTCAAAAAGAGTCATGTACCACAATGTTCATTGTAGCTGTATTTACAATAGCCAGGACATGGAAGCAACCTAAGTGTCCATCCACAGATTAATGGATAAAGAAGATGTGTCACATATATACAATGGAATATTACTCAGCCATAAAAAGAAACGAAATCAAGTTATTTGTACTGAGGTGTATGGACCTAGAGTCTGTCACACAGAGTAAGGTCAGTCAGAAAGAGAAAAACAAATACTGTATGCTAAAGTATATATATGGACTCTACAAAAAAAAGTTTCTGACAAACCTAGGGGCAGGACAGGAATTAAGATGCAGACATAGAGAATGGACTTGAGGACACGGGGAGGGGAAGGGTAAGCTGGGACGAAGTGAGAGAGTGGCATGGACATATATACACTACCAAATGTAAAACAGATAGCTAGTGGGAAGCTGCCACATAGCACAAGGAGATCAGCTCGGTGCTCTGTGACCACCTAGAGGGGTGGGTTGGGGGGGTGGGAGGGAAACGCAAGAGGGAAGAGATATGGGGATATATGTATATGTATAGCTGATTCACTTTGTTATAAAGCAGAAACTAACACACCATTGTAAAGCAATTATACTCCAATAAATATGTTAAAAAAAATAGCCACATCACATCCTCTGTGAAACCTTTTCCCCCCAATCCCAGCAGAATCATGGGCTCCTTGCCCGCAATTTTTCTAGTCCTGGGTATAAAACTCTATGGTATGCCACAGTATTTATAATTGTTTACTTGTCACATTTTACATCTGTATTTTACCTCTTTGAAAGCAAGAATTGAGTCTTGCTTATTCATGAATCCCCAGTATCCAAGAAAAATATTGATGGCAGTCACATACTAGCCACTTAAGCAATGAGTGGTGAAGCAGCAAACAGGAGAGTCTGGTTTAGGTCTTTCCCCAGTCACAAGTTTTGTTAAAAGTTCCCCTTGGAAGAAGCTCACTGCTGCCTTCCACAGCTGGGCCAGGCAGGGATTTGGTTTTCACCTTATTATTATTTTTTCCCTGTGGCATAGGAAGGAAACTCACAATTCAAGGAAAATCAACTTCTTTCTCTTTTTTCCATTCCTGTGCCTCACACCACTGGCCATCTCTGGGCAGCTTCCTGGAAACTTGGCAGCACAAATGAGCTTCATTCCTTTACATTATATATATATATATATACATATATATATATGTATATATATATATATATATATTCGCTCTGATGCTTTTTGATCATTACTAAGAATCTTCTGGACAGTACAGCACTGGAATGACCCAACGTGTGTCTCCTACTCTTTTTTACAGTTAAATTTTCAGTTCCTTTCTCAATGCTGTGGATGGGAGCTGCAGGCAGAGACTTGGAAGTACGCTTTGAACTTGGATTAGGACACAGACTGAATAATTCCACAACTCAAAAGCAATCTCCAAGATAAAAGCTGAATTTATAAATTGAGAGATGCTCTGAACATAGAAGATACGAAATAAGTATGTATGTTAGGTGGTTTTAGTGTTTTATCTCTCTATCCCCCAAGATGAAAGGAAAGAGAAGCATTCATCTCAAGAACCTTCAGTGGAACAGTGAGTTTGGCTCATATTTGTATTTTATGTAATTCTAGCACTACCTAATTTATTGACTGAAAGATTATAAAGAGAAAACAGAAAAGCCTTTTTCTTTTTCTTTTTAAAAACTCTACTTCACTTAGGACAGTACTTCTTAATTTTGTCAGCCAAACTCTCATTCTAAATATTCTGCCCAAATGTTACTTTCCTCCCATTATGCCATTTCCTATCAGCTGTACCATTTTTAAGCTTTTTTTTTTTTTTTTTTTTAAGGTACGCGGGCCTCTCACTGCCGCGGCCCCTCCCGTCGCGGAGCACAGGCTCCGGACGCGCAGGCCCAGCGGCCATGGCTCACGGGCCCAGCCGCTCCGCGCGGCACGCGGGATCCTCCCAGACCGGGGCGCGAACCCGGTTCCCCTGCATCGGCAGGCGGACGCGCAACCACTGCGCCACCAGGGAAGCCCCAGCTGAACCATTTTTAAATAATTTTTTAAAATTTTAGAACAGTTTTATATTTATATAAAAATTGTGTACAGCGAGTTCCCATAGACACACACTCCATTTACCCTATTATTAACATCTTATATTACTTTGGCACATTTTGTTACAATATTTATACATATTTATTAATTAACTAAAGTCCACACTTTATTCAAAGTTCTTTACTTCTTCTCTAAAGTCTTTTTCTGCTCCAGGATCCCATACGTGATACCAAATCATGTTTACTTGTCTTGTCTATTTAAGCTCCTCTTGGCTGTGACAGTTTCTCAGAATTTCCTTGTATACTTTGAGGAGTACTGGTCAGGTATTTTGTACAATGTCTCTCAATCAAGATTTGTCATATATTGGTCTCATGATTAGACTGGGGTTATATATTTTCATCACATCATATCAAGGGTGCATACTGTCAACATGACTTATCACTGTCGATGTTAACCCTGATCACCTGGGTGAGGTAGCATTTGTCAGGTTTCTTCGCTGTAAAATTACACTTTCCCCCCTTTTTCTATGCTGTGCTCTTTGGAAGAAAGTCACTATGTACAGTCCACTCTTAAGGAATGGGGAGTTATGGCCCACCTCTGTGAGGGCAGAGTATCTATAAAATTTATTTGGATATTTTCTGCATGGAGATTTGTCTATTCTCCTCCATTAAGTTACTTCATCATTTATTTACTTCAACATGGGTGTTTATTTTATATGTTGAGTTGTAGTAAAATACTACATTATTTTGTGGCTCAAATTATTCCAGCTCTGGCTCTTGCGAAATTATTCAGTTGATTTCCGTCTCTCTTTGACAGCACTGTAGTGGGTTTTTTAAATTTTTTAATTTAGCATTTTCTTGCTTTCTGGCATTACAAAGTGATCCAGGCTCATCTTGTATATGTTCTGCTCAGTCCTAGCATCAACCATTTCTCCAAGGAGCCCTGGTTCCTTTTATTGAAGAATGGTATTAATAACCAAAGTCTGGGCAATAGGTGTGTTCACTGCTACTTGGGTGTTGTTGCTTCTAAGCCCACTGAGCTGACAGAGCAAACAGAATATATGTCTGAATACTAGCCCATGCAGATATAGATATTTCTATATTTAGTTACCTGTACCTATATTAAGCTAAACATGAGTTCATACTAATATGTCTGACTGTAATCCTTTACCACATGGACTTTTCTAGCCTCCTCTATTTATGTAATTGTTCAATTCATATATATATGAATATATATATATGAGTTGTTAACCCATACCCCATATTCTTTCAAACTACATTTCATTTCTAATTTTGGATATTTTCTTGAACTTGAAAGAAGTGTGTAAGGAAAAGAGGAAAGCTAATGTCAAGACAAGTTAAATGAGGCAAAACCAAAGAATTGGAATGTGGTAAAGAAGCCCTATATTAAGGCAGCTGCAGAATCAGGAAACCTGATTTAAAAAATAGGGAAGAAGGGATTTGAATTAGATAGATAGTCAGAGGCTAGGAGATGAATTTGAATTAGATAGATAGTCAGTTAGATAGTCAGAGGCTAGGAGATGTACCGAAAGTAAAGTAGGGCTAAAGGGTTCGGATCTCAGAATCCAGATATCGTTAGCAAGGGAAGAATTGATGATATGTGGGCACAGGATCTCATCATTACTTTATTTCAGGGATTTTACATGGGTCCTGTGAGGAAAAGTCTAAGTGTGGATGAATTAAAGCTGATAAGAAAAGAAATGAAGAGCATTTGGCTAAACTCAAGCACTGGATAATATCCTTCAGGACCCAACATAAAGCTTTCTCCCCAAGAAGCATTCCGAGGCTCGCAGATAAGGGTTCCTCATTTATATCTCATAGTAGAATGTTCACACTCTTACAGTTCTCATCACATACTGTAATGATTTGCTTATATGTTTGTGAGCTAGAGAGTGAAGTCTGTAAGGGCAAGGGCGATGCCTTAGTTCCTTTTGATCATCAGCACTTGGCACTGTGCTTGGCAACAAGCAGTAACTCAGTACATGTTGAATAAATAGAACAAAGAGAAAGTGAGAATCCCAGACACTGAGGGTTTATGAACAAAGAGTTCAAGAAACTCTAGCACTAAACTCCCCCTAGCACTAAGTCAATGCCCTTCCAGTTCATTAAGGAGGTGGGCCCTTGGCATGATTTTTCCAATGACTTTTTAAAAAATCTTTTTTTAATCAATGATAGGTAATTCAGTAATCTGTCTGAAATGACTAAAATCTATGATGAAAATAAATTATATTAGCACATTTCATTAATCCTATTACTCTGCAGTCTCTTTAATGGGTAGCTCACTAGAATCTTACATCTTTCTTTTTCAGGGAGATATAGCTAAGAAATTATACTATTAGGCATTTAAGCTGTACTCTAATTTCTGCTTGATGCATTGAGAATACATTTCATCGCATTATCCTTTTCTGCAGACAATTCCATCTTTGGAAATTGCTTTGGTGATGCCAAGGACTGGAGGGTAGATATTCTGAGGTTTGTCCTCTAATTAAAAGATGTCACGGGGCTTCCCTGGTGGTGCAGTGGTTGAGAATCCGCCTGCCGATGCAGGGGACACGGGTTCGTGCCCCGGTCCGGGAAGATCCCATATGCCGCGGAGCGGCTGGGCCCGTGAGCCATGGCCGCTGAGCCTGCGCGTCCGGGGCCTGCGCTCCACAACGGGAGAGGCCACAACAGTGAGAGGCCCGCATACTGCAAAAAAAAAAAAAAAAAAAAAAAAAGATGTCACTAGTTTTCTGTACAGTCACAACATGGGCAACTTTTATCACTGGGAGCTTTTATTCCCAAACTGTTTGTAGAATGAGCTGAACTGTATAAACATTGAGATTTTGACATGTTCTTCCAGTCTGCATGAAGAAAAACATGACATCCCAAAGTTCACTGATTGGGAGAAAAAGTAAACTTTGATAAGTTTAGTGAGACTTGCAATTTCTTGGCTGACTAGTGTTTATTTTTCAAACGGTTAATTTAACTTGCATAATCTTATATGAAATATTTGAGGGTGTAGAATACGTGGAAAGTGGTCTTATTTTTGCTTTGAAAGATATTCTTAATTTTATGTAGGTAGACAATGCACTTAAAAGAGAACTTCTGAAGTATTTTCCATTCTTATAAACTTACAGGTTTTGGGTTGGTAACGTTGGAAAAGTCATTTAGCTCCCTGGGCTTTTGCCAGCTCCTCTGTGAAAAGGGGATAGTATTAAATTGGCTATATTCTTTATTTGAAGAAAGAAAGGTTTGAATAGCAGCTGAGATCTCTTCGAGCACTTAAATTTGATAGGAGAAAAATCAGCTAATGAAACACATTTATTTACTTTCCTGGAGCACAAATATCTCTGTGCTTACCCCATCACCACCCCCCAAAACTCATAAACATAAAGACTTTTCTCTCTTAAGAGACTTCAAAATACTACCAAGGCAGTAAGGCTGAAGAAAAAAAAAACAACGCAAAACCAAAAAGAAAACTACGGATATAGCTGGAAATATTACAAACATGAATTAGCAAATACTCATATTACATATCTCATTTAGGAAACAGGATTCCTAACAAAGAGATTAATTCATGTTCAGAGTCATTTAGAAAAACCACAAAAGTCAGTAGCACGCACATTATCTATTTAATATTTGAAAAGTTCTTTGTAAGAAAATGTTTTTACTTAACCTAAAACATATTGTTCTTAGCTTTGGCCAGAAATAAATGCCAGTTTATAGGCTGAGGCAAATAGAAGAAACTGGCATTAATCACGGGCTTCTCATGTCCTACATGCTTTACATATATATTTAAGATGAAGGAAAAGTAGGGTGTATATTAGTGTGTGTCTGAGTAGGTGGGAAGTTTGCTCAACTTGGAATTTTAAGAAAAGGCCTTTCTGAAATGGTAACAATTGAATTGAGACCTAAGGATCCACAGAAAGATTATTTGAAGCAAAAAGAAGAACAGGTGCAAAAACCTAAAAAAGCGGGGGGGGGGGAAATTCCCCATTACTTCCCAATTTAAAGTAAAGTGATGCTTATTAAAAAAGAAAAAAAAGCATGGTTACAAGGAGGATGGTTTGAATGGAGATAGAACATGCCGAGTGTGCCAGAGACTGGCTAGCTATTGACAAAGCTCTTATGTTCTTCCTCCTGGCACATGCCAAGACGAGACAACACATCTCAGGCACCCTTGTGGTCAGGTCTGGACCTGGAAGCCGTGTGTTAAAGCTACAGAGCCACAAGATGAAAGAAACCTGGGTCCCTGAAATGTCATTCAAGACAGAGCTCTACGCTTATCAGAAACACCTACCGGGACTTTATAAAGGGCTAGAAATAAATTTTTATTCTGACAAGCCACCCGTTTGCTTTGGGATTTGCTTGTTATAACAATGTTGCCTCAACTAATGGGCTAAGTGTTACCTTAACTAACATACTAAGATGCATTTGCTCTAAGTTTGGGTGCTACTTCAATAACATAGTCAGAGTTAAACTGCCAGCAACTCTGAAATTAAAAACCCAGGGAGGAATAGTAAATGCAGGGCAATAAGTGATTAAATGAAAAAAATAAAGATCGTAAAACTTGGGAGAATCATAGAATCACAGACTTACTGGATCAAAGTTAATTTTTTTCTAACTCCCTGGCACACAATCTAAGAAGCGGACATTTTACCTTCAAGGATAGATTACCTACTGTAGCCAAGGACAACTAATTGTGATTTTGAACAGGAGTGTGATAGAAAGTTTGCTTTACAGTTGAAATCTGATTACTATAATTTTCAGCTTAAGTAGGAAATTTTTAAGGTCTAAAAAAAAAAAAGATTTAAACGGAAATATCAGCACGGACAGTCCCCAACTTATGATGGTTCTACTTAAAATTTTTTGATTTTATGGTGGTACAAAAGTGCTAAGTATTCAGTAGAAACTGTACTGCAAATTTTGAATTTGGATCTTTTGGGGGGCTAGCGATATTCTCTTATGATGCTAAGCAGCGGCAGTGACCAGAGCTCCCAGACAGCCACACAATCATGTGGGTAAACAACTGATACACCTACGACCATTCTGCACCCAGACAACCATTCGGCTTCTCACTTTCAGTATTGTATTTAATAAGTTACGTGAGCTATTCAACACTTTATTATAAAATATGCTTTGCAATTTTGCCCAACTGTAAGCTAATGTCAGTATTCTGAGTACGTTTAAGGTAGCCTAGGTTACGCTATGGTGGTCGTTAAGTTAGGTATATCGAATGCATTTTCAACTTATGATATTTTCAACTTACAATGGGTTTATCAGAAGGTAACTCTATAAGCCAAGGAAGATCTGTAAGTATAATATACCCATTGACATATCATTTTATTAATTTATTCTTCAAGGATTTCCTTGGGCAGATATTTAAAACGTCATTGTTGATGATATGCCACTGGTTCTCTGCCAAGATTCCATTTTGTGAGTTCACAGCACTGAGCAGATACATGTGGGACTCGTCAATTGAATGGTCTTAACTTCCTGAGGTATAACAGGAAGTAAATTGATGTTTCTTCATCTACTGCCTTTAAACGTTCTGTGGGATATCTCTTCCCTATCTCTGGATAATATCTGGGGATCATTCCAAGCACTAGAGTCACTGATGTTTCAAGGAAGAATCCCATTTTGAAATCTAGGATTCAACCTCCTATATGAACCCGTTCAATCCAGTCCAATAAACTCTATCCTCCAGTGCACACTTCTCCCCTGCAGCCTCCACCCAGACTGTGTTTCAGCCTTGAGGAGCTATACTGGAGGAAGACAAACCGCTCTCTTCACTTTTCTCTTCCTTATACCCCTTCACCCCACTCACGCTGCTGCTTCAGAGTCCTCCAAAGTCTGAGCAAGGAAGGAGTTGAGAAGAGAGGGCGACAGGTTTTAGTTACATGGAGCTGCTTAGAGGCTCCTTTGGCTTTGGATATTACTTCGGGGTGAGGATGCCAAATTCTGGCTCTCTATTGGGACATAAGTAGAGTCCCCACTGGGCTATTTGCAGGGCACTCTTCTCTCACACAGGTGGGACATTAACTGGCTGACCTCTAATCACAGATCCTGCACTTCCTGTTCATTCAAATCTACCCCACAGCTCTAAACACTGGGGTCCCTTTGCCTAGTAGGCAGTCCTCTTAGTTGGGGTCCCATTAGATGGGTTGTAACTATCTCCTAAGACATCCACTAGGCCAGTGGGAAATCAATACATCCTTGTAGTAGCTTCAGCTTCTACATTCCCTGTCTTTCCTGTTCTCCCATCACAAAGAGCTCTAGAGAATCATTCACCTTTGGAAGTCTCCAGCGAGAAAGCAGGACCAGTCTATGCTTGGGTGCATGCACACCACTAACTCCTGAGGAAATTTTTAAGGTCTCCTAAGAACTGTATCCTTACACTCCATTCTGATACACTAGATTGGCCCTTAAGGTTCTGCTACTCAGCAAGTTCCTGGCAGGGCAACGAGTCCTGTCTGCTCATCTAGCAGACAACACAGTATCTTTGAGATTATCTCTTGAGAATTCCTTCTTTCACTTGAATGGAGCACATCCTTGCCATTTACAGAGGGTAGGAGAAAAGCTAAAGACCTGCCTCAGTACATCTAACACTCACTACCATAGTAACAAATTTCACCTCCCAAAGGCTTTGGGCTTCTTTTTAATAGGGTGGAAGGGAGTTCAAATGATCACTTAGGCAACCTCTTAGCAAGCTCCTGGAGGGGTTGTCTGGCAGCTACAGCTAAAGCCCAAATATAAAGATAACAGAAAAAGGTTCATTCTACTTCCTATTAAATATTTAAAGAGAACATTTATTATATGCTCTGTGTGAAGGATTTTACAATCATTATCTCCTTTAATCCTTATGACAATTTTATGATGTAGAGAGAATTACTCTACAATGTCAGAGCAGCAAGCTGGGGGACTCTGCCCCACAGCTGGGTGATGTCATTTTAACTGCCTCAACGTTAAAAGATTCATGAGAAGATAAACAGGAGACACAATTATTTTTAATTAATATGAGTGTTGGTCTTAAAAATCTAGGAGAATTAATTAGAAATCTATTAGAAGTCATAAGGCATGGACTTTAAAAATTAATAATCTTCTAAATGCCAATGACAACAAAATAGAAAATAAAATGGGGGAAAATATCTAATGCAAAACTGAACTACCACCAATATTAATAATATAATTTAAAATATTTAGGAATACACCTAACTGGAAATCTGAAAGTCTTCTATAAAAAGTAAATCCCAATAAAGGTTTAGTAAGACATAAAATTTTAAAGAGAGGTATGTTATATATTTATCTGGGAAGTCTGAACATGGCAAAGTTAACACTTCTTTTTCCAAATTAATTTATAGGCTTAACACAATTCTACATTAAAATATCCTAGGAGAATTTAATTTTGAGCCTGACACAATAACGGGTTCTGGAAGAAAAGGTGAGTTAAAAAAAAAATTAAAAAGATAACCAATGAGAGACATTTGCAAAAGATACTAAACAAGCTATAAATCTTAAATACATTTTAAAAAATATAAATGTGTGTGTGTGTACTGGTTATTGACTTATAGACTCTCAACTCCATATCTATCTGTCTTTAGCAATGTTTGAAAATGAAGCTAATCCCTTTAAATATTATTCCTTTGCCAGCTGGCTGGATGTTAAGCTTAGTCAGCAGAAGGCACTGAGTAGGCATTACAGGAGGAAGGGCTTTTCCTTCCTGGTTCTGGCATGCTTTCTTGACGGAATACTACAGTGCACATAATTTCTCCAGAACCATCTCCTTTCGGGCACAGCAGCCAGCAGCTCCGCCCAGCATCTCTTTTAGGCAGTTTTATAGTAGAGTGCCTCTAGTAAGACACCTCCTCAGGAGCTGCTTTCCCTAGAATCACTGCAATGCCCTCTCCAATAAGATCAGGATCCAATACTTGGGGAAGGGGAACTCAATGAATAAGTGTCTCAGAGCAGCTGGGGTTTTTCTGGAAGGACAGAAGGACAAGCTTTGAAAGTAGCAATCAAGGTGCAGGAAGACACTCCACCTACTGGTTCTATGGTAGTGGTGGAGAGGGGTGGAGAACAGCACCATCTGACAAGACTGGAGGAGAAGCTGAAAGGAACATTAAGAGGTGTGGACTTAAGGGACTTTGCCAAGGACAGGCTCTGCAATCCAGTGGACACAGTGGAAGACTCTGTGAGGTTGAAGAAGGGCAAGAGATTGGATCAAATCAAAGTATGGAACCAACTCCAGAATGTGAGGTTAAGACTCCGGATGGTGATAGATGAAGGGGATGCTGAGGAATTTGGAATGAGTATGATGAGTGGCAACATTGTTAAAAACTGACTTTTTTGTTGGTGGTGGTAGTGCAGCCTGGATCCCTACACAATCCAGAACTCAATGCACCCTTTGCATTTCCCTGTACAGAAACTTCATTCTCCACCAGTTCTGATATGATTACTACTAGAGGCTGCTGAAACAAATAGACCAACTTATTCCCTATTTCTTCCATAAGAGAAAGTGTGAGCTACACAGAGTTAGAGTTTAAATAAAGGGAGTTAACAATTCAATCAAAACAGTGTTTCAGTACTGCTAGGTCCTACATTAGTCTTTCTCAAAGTAGAGTCTGTTGACTGCCAACATCAGAAATAGCTGTGGGTGGCAGGTAATAGCAAATTCTAGCTCACATCCAGAGGTCTGTGGGTGGTACCCAGTAATCTGCATAGTTTAAACCCTCAGCTGATTCTGATGGAGGTGGTTCAAGGGCCACTTTTGGAAAGACACGTCTAAGATAAATTAATGTTCTCACATGTTACAAGCTAAAACAAAGAGATATTACAAGCTAAATAAAAATGAACAAGAAGAAAAGATTTTCTTGTGCTATTACACCATTCAACAGCTTTGGATTCCATTTCAAATGGAAGTTTATGCCTGTAGAAGGAGCTCAGGAGATTGAGAGTAAGACTACAGGTAATCAGAGAAAGAGGAAGGGATGTCTTGGTGCTGGAGATAGGCTGACCTATGTCACTGAGAATCAACAAAGAAAAATCATGGGACCAAAACAGGGATTAGTGACAAGAGTGTATCAACCGCTTTCTTTCCTTGATGTATGGTACAGTGGGACAGCTCAGACTGGGATACAGATTCAGAGTCTGGGTTCTTAAGCCCTAAGGGGAAAAAAATGGCCTAGCCCCACCCTGGCAATCAGACAGACACCCAACACACTTCCAAACCGGAAGTGCTGCCATCTTGATCTTGGTTTGACCTTCAGCAGCTCCTAACTGATCCAACATGACTGGTCTCCTGCCTTCAGGCTCAACCTAATTCAGTCCTCTCAACATGCTTTAGGCAGAAATGACTTTCTGAGTACCAGGCTAATCATTGTAGTCTATATCATAATATTTAGTTCCCATTTCCTAGAGGATAATATCCAGTCTCCCTCTAATGGCCAGGTGGAAGGGATCATCTCTCCTTTACCTAAAGTAGACTAGTTGAGTTCAAATCTAGCCTTCATACCCACAACTATGTGATATTGGACAAGTTACTTAACTTCCTTGTGCTGAAGTTGTCTCATCTATAAAACAGATGTATTAAATTATACGGGGCATCATTCAAATGAACTATGATGTAAAAAGCACCCCCTGGAGCAGGGCAGTGAAGCAATCTGAAAATACATACCTCACATAATTGTCAGGAAGATGAAATAATTTGATACCCAGAAAGTATCAGCCTCAGGAAGAGCAGTCTCTATTATTACCCCTCTGTCATTTCTCCACATGACTCTTATTTTCCATGCTTAGCAAGTTACTTACAGTTTTGTAATCGATGCAGCTGCATACCTCATGCATTACCACCACTACCTTTCAGCTCAAAGGCATCCACTTACCCAACTGATGAACTCCTTCACATCTGTCAAGTCCTGGCTTAGATGTCTCCTTTCTGTGGCCTTCCCTGACTCCACCTAGTTTCTACTCCCACCTTTTCATTAAAAGTATATCAAGTCCACGTCTCCGTTGTTATAGTCATGAGTCTTTCATATTTATAGGCTTCTACAAGAAGAATATGCCCCAAACGATGTCATGAATTAAACCACCTCCAAAACTGATGCCACAACCTCCTAAACCTTTACTGCAATTAACCTTTCTCTAAATCAACCTGCAATTTCACTTACATGCATTTATTTCAAAGGAAACTTTATATGACTATCATAAGTTAGTCAGTACATACATTTTTCTAAAATAAATAATAATTGCAACAAAAAAATCTGTGTCCATCTGTCGCAGCAAAGCAACCATTAACCATTTCAAGGAAACAGAAGTAGACTCTAATAATGATCATTGTTATTTTAATGATAACAATTTATGTTAATGTTAATGATAAAGTCTAACCTGTTTTTTTCTTTTCCTTTGTGCTTAGTCTAATGTCACTTGCTCACAGGGGCCGTAGGAAGAGGCCTTGCACCAGGTCCTTCAGACCAGAGCTCCCAGTGTGAAACGCCCGACACCTCAGCTTCATGGGCCGTTTGCAGAAGTGAAGCGCTGCATCACGCCGGGCACGTCAACTTGAGATGGCGGTGGCAGGCCGTGGGCAGAGACCTGCGCCCGGCATTGCGATCTGGAGCTGTGAGCAGCACACAGTGGTGCCACCCCTTGAGAACCCCTCCCCCTCCCCGCTGACATATCCCGATAAAGCAGCCCTGCCCACAGCCTGTCCTGGTGCACCCCCAGCCCGAGTTAGTACCTCTCCATTCTTTGATCAAAGAATAAAGCTTTCCTTTGCTTCTGAACCAAACTCAGTCTCCTTTGATTGATGCAAGTGACACCAGGCAGGAGGACCCTTGTTGGGGCCCACTCGAAGGGTGGGTAACACATCTGCCAGCTAACCCACCTGATCCCAGCCCTCTGGTGGGAAATTCTGTACTAATATATGAAAACTCTTTGTTTATGGTAAGCTCTATCTTTACATCCCCAGCATCTTATTATGATGTTGGGCACATAGCATCATCTAAGCAAATGATTCTTGAATTGCCACAAGCTTTCAGAAAGCCCTGGCTTCAAATCTCGACATTAAAAAGGGGGGTGGGGACTACAGATTTTTACAAATTTTGTTTACTAGTAGGGTGAGATTTTGTGGGAACAAATTTACCTGAATATCATTCAGAATTCAGAAGGAAGCAGAAGTTTCAAATCTGCAGTTGAAGGTACAGGTTGTCTGTATTAATCACCAGACATAACATAGGTTAGATCTTACCTAAATGAGTTGAAACTGAACAGTTATCATAAATGAGAAATGATCAAACAATTCTTTGTCATTGCCAGTTTTTTCCCCAAGAATCTATAAACACCAGGATCTTAGTTTTTGAGTGAGATTTTTTTTCAAGTTTTGCAATATATTTTTCACTCAAATCTTCTGATTTATCCAATATTGCCTCTTCAATGTTCCCTGAATCCATGATACTCTTTCTTTCTGCCAAAACTTTCCCTAAAGTTTATCTCTTTCCCTGAAATTTCATTACTTCTTTTCTCCAATACTGTCTCTTTCAGGAATAAATTATAAAGCCAGAAATGTGAGTTTTATCTTTAATGAGGGAATACATTTTTCTTATTAAAAAGCCTTGAAAGTTGGCATAATTTAGACTAAAAGGTACAAACCTGATCACACTTTGCACATAATACAGGGTTCACTATAACCCTTAGCTTGTCCTAAGAGGATCTTCAGGTTTCCATGTAAAATCATGTAGTTGCTAATACAATGTAAGTTTTTATAAGAAATATATATCCATAGTTTGTGGAATCTATATTGACCTGTTCTTTTTGATAAACACGTTTTCTTTATTATTAAAAGTGATTTTATGATCATATACACCAGTTGTCTCATTATGCAGGCATGGAATAAATGTGGTGTGGAGAACTGGGACTTACTTAATGTGATACAATTCCAGCCCACTGTCTTAACTTGGGTTTATTACAACCTCTTAAAAAGTCTGCTGCTTCTATATTTCATTTCTTTAAAGAATATTATGTTTGATGGGAATGAAATTTAAGGCAAAATATAAACTGAGCTGTAACATTTCATCCCACATTTAACTCACGTAGTCTTGTCCTGTAATACTTGTCCTGCCTTTAATACTAGTCTTTTAGCCACATTCTCCTAAATATTCCTTTCTCCATGTATACAGCCGTCTTGGAGGGCAGGGTGAAAATGGAGGGAGGCATTCAAAACAAACCATCAAATACCTAATATAACTGATAGTTCCTTGAGGTAGATATACAAACAAACCTGTCATCATAAACTTCAACCATCCTAATAAATCATGAATTATATAATAGCAATTATTGTTATAATAAGAAACATAATCTGTTATACTTTACATTGAAAGTATCAGGAATGCAGAATGGATCCATCTACTTATTGGTCAAACTGGAAACTTAGGTGAACTATTCATTTCAAATCATGTATTGAAATCATATATACATATATTTTTCTTTTCAGAAAACATACTGATTGACTGGAATTTCTCCATAGAAGAGTGGAAAGCCTCTTCATTTTTCCTTTTTCATTGAGATATAATTAACATACAACACTATATTCGTTTCAGGTGTGCAGCCTGACTCAATAATACTTATATATCACAAAATAATCACCAAAATAAGTCTAACATCCATTACCACAGTTATAATTATTTTCTTTTGATGAGAACTTTTAAGATCTACTCTCTTAGTACTTTTTTTTTTCTTTTATGGCAGGAAAATGACTGATGGAAGGATTTGCCAGGATGGCAATGGAGCAAGTCTGCAGGGAGATATTTTAGCTTTAATTCCCTAGAATGCTGAGGCAAGATAAAATCAGACTGAATGACCAGCACTGGCCAATTTAGGCTTCAAATTTCATGATAGCAGTGTCTCAGTGTTTGATAAGGGAGAAGCTATATTAGCAAGAGCTCTCAGCTCTTGATTTCTGGAAAAGTAGTTAGTGAGAATCTCCATGGAACAGTGACATACTTAATTACACAGACTATTGATAAACCACAATCTGATCCTGAGCCTCTCAAACTTCAGAAAGCATTAAAATCATCCACGATGCTTGTTCAAAATACTAATTCCCATGCCCCACAGACTCTCACTATCTGGTTCTACAGGGTTTAAAGATCTGCATTTTAAACATCACTGAGGTGATTCAATCTACCCGTCACCAGAAATTGCACCCGTCTGTACCCAACCCTGGGCCAATGCTGTTGGGACGACAGACAGAACTGAAGACCCATCTCTGTGTTGCTGCTCTACATGAGGGGCCATTCTTTAGGGAGGCAAATTTACCTAACATTCAGTTTGAGGGACGTCTATGCTGAGTCCTTCGAGTTGCTCAAGTTGAGGCTAAAATGATTGTAGAGGTTCACATGGCATATCATCAGGTGATATGTGTGATACTTATTAAGGTCCCTTTAAAAATGTCGTGAACAAGACCAAACTGTATTTTTAATTAGTCTCAGTTTGCATACATACACAGGCATTTTGACCATTTTACCAAATTTGCTTTGCATTTTAGTCAAAATCAATGTACTAATTTGTTGTGACCCGACCTCAAAAATCCTCAGAGTAAAGCTATCACACTTGTAGTGATGTAGCCAATAAAACTTTTAAAAATATACACTATAGTAACAACTAATAAAAAGGGTATCCAAAAGTTTTATTTTAAAAATATTGGTATCCTAGATCTTTAAATGGTCTGATTGAGTCAACTCCCAGGTGACGATCATCATAAAACCTACACCTAAGTGGCACTAGCTGTTTTCAAAGTGGTATCATATACATGAGTTCATTTGATCCTCACAAGTCCTGGAGAGCATTCAAAGTTTAGAGAGACATATTCTTGAACTACTTTTGTGACTGCAGTTTCATAGATTTTCCCCCCAGGGCACTCATCTCATCAAATAGAAATTGCAATATTAAAGCAAAAAAAATTAGATCAAACCAAACTCAGAACTTATCATCTCCCCTACAAAATCATTTTCTCCTACTCAGGTTGGCAGGCTGGCACATTTCTGAGTTCAGCTTGGGGGTGGAAAAGACGTTCAGGACTGGCCCAGTAGACTAACACCATTACCTTCCCCCATGATGGTAAACTCAAAGAATACTGAACCATTTCTAGTTTTCTATATGTGTCATTCTGTTTTATGATTATGTAACTTTGCCCAAACTGTCACCTCTGCGTGGGACCTCTGGATTCTCTCTCTTTTCTGCCTGACAAATCCTGGTTTTCCTCCAAATTCTGCTTAAATGCCATCTCCCTTGGGGGCCTTCTTTTTGCATACCTCATCTATGTTATTTGTTTATGGTTGCAATTTCCCTCAAGCCTGATTGCCTGAAAGGTAAATCATGGGTCTTATTCACCTTAGGATCCTCATGCTGTCTCCCAATTGCAGGGGCTGCTAAATAATCCACGGACTACCTGAAACATAGTATTTAAATCTACTACATTCCTAACTAAAGCTATTTGAATTTTATTAATAAGAACCCAATAACTAAAAATTTGGCAACAATCTATGATTACTTTCTAATGTTGGGGTAAAGGTGCTTAAAGCAGTTTTACGACGGCCGGTGTGGTTTTGATTTTTCATCCACATTTTCTCTTTAGCAGGAGGACAGCAGAGCAGTTAGAAATGTTAGACTCCAGAGCCAGACAGACTATCCTCAAACCCTGACTCTACCTCTTCACAGCCATGTGATCTTGGCCAAGGCATTCAGCTCAGGGCCTTACTCTGTTGTGTGAGTGAAAAAATAACAGTAACTGCCTCATAGAATTTTTGTAGGGATTCAGAAGTAAATGCATGCAGAGTTCTTAAAACAATGCCTGCAACTCAGTGAATTCTCAATACAGACACTTTAAGAGTCATTAAATCTAATAACATGATTAAATCCTTGTGATCATAATTATACATACAAAGGAAAGGTGGATATATTTATTCCCTGCTCCTCTATTCATGATCCCACATGTTCTTTTGAATAAATTCAGATGGTTTACCTCCATACCTTTGCCAAATGACCTATCTGGGCAAAACTCCCAATTAAGTCTCTAAGTAAGCACTGTCTCATAGAAGTATCATGCAAAATACGGGTGTAATTTTAACATTTCTAATAATCACATCAAAAATAATAAAAAAATATACAAATGAACTACATATTTTCTTTAACCAAATATGTCTAAATATTTTCCTTTTAACATGCAATCAACATAAAAATTATTAATGTCATTCAACGTGTATTTACACTTACAGCAAATCTCAGTTAGAACTAGCCACGTTTCAAGCACATGGTCAATGGCCTGTGTATTAGAAAAATGTCTAAGATGCCATTCGACTCAATAACATGCAGTTTTTAGATTTGTCACTGGGTGGTGCTGAAGCCAAATACTGTTCTTGAATAAACTAAAGGTTCTTTTTTTTTTTTTCTTCCCCGGTACGCGGGCCTCTCACTGTTGTGGCCTCTCCCGTTGCGGAGCACAGGCTCCGGGCACGCAGGTTCAGCGGCCATGGCTCACGGGCCCAGCCGCTCTGCGGCATGTGGGATCCTCCCGGACGGGGGCACGAACCCGTGTCCGCTGCATCGGCAGGCGGACTCTCAACCACTGCGCCACCAGGGAAGCCCTAAAGGTTCTTAAAATGATGTAGTTTAGTCTTATAATATCATGTTCCATTGTTATGCTGATTCCAAATTCTACAAAGCTAGTTATGATGAACTAATAGGAAAAAAGCATCATCTTATCATAAGAAACCAGCAATACTAAAAATCAGGCAAATCCCAATTTTCTTCAAAAAGATATTCTGAAGGTTTCCTCTGCATCGGCAGGCGGACTCTCAACCACTGCGCCACCAGGGAAGCCCTAAAGGTTCTTAAAATGATGTAGTTTAGTCTTATAATATCATGTTCCATTGTTATGCTGATTCCAAATTCTACAAAGCTAGTTATGATGAACTAATAGGAAAAAAGCATCATCTTATCATAAGAAACCAGCAATACTAAAAATCAGGCAAATCCCAATTTTCTTCAAAAAGATATTCTGAAGTTTGCCAGGACCATTTTATGTGCAAGGTTATAAGATTTTTAAATTTCTGAGGGACTACTTCATATAATGTGTTTAATTTCACCAGATAGATTGCATCTAATGGGATCTTTTTATCCCTATAAGCTTAGAACCACAGTTTGGAACCATGGTTTCTTTAGCCAAATTTCTTTTTCAGTTACAATTCTGAACAACACTTAACACTGTACCTGAACACTGTGATATCTGTTCTGGAGGGAACAGTAGATGGTATTTATTTTGCTGGCGAAAAAAACTTGGATTAGGAACAATGTGATATTTTCACGTAAGGATGTAGGCACTTGAAAAATACATGTATTATTTTTCCAACAGTTATAACAGAAATGGTTTGTAAAGGAACTGTTACTTAAAGCAACTTTCTTGCTCCATCCCTTTAACTAATTCAAAATTCTCTCATTTTCCATCTATCCTATTATGTTCTTTGTCTCTTAGCCCCAAAACACATGCACAAATAACTTAAGTTTCCAAGCTCACTGGAAATGCCATCATGCTTACTAGGCTACAGAGTTCCTATACCTCTAATCGGGAATGGTCCCTTCTCTACCAGCTCTGAGAATTGCACTGTGACAGGTACTGCTAGCTGCCTACCCATTTTCTTCCCATAGTCCTTGTTAACCTAACTCAGATTTTCCTAAGAGTAATCAAATGCCTCATTAAATATTTATTTTCCCAGTGTTGACTGCAGCCAAGAGTAGCCATCTGACATACTCTGGCCTTTGAGATACAATAGAAAGTTTGCCAGGCATTCTGGGAAAGCTTTTTGTCTCTTTGTAAGGGAACATATAGGGCTGGTGCCATTCCTTTCCCCTCCTTCCTGCCTTGAACATGGATAATGAAGTTGATGCAACCGTCTGCCGCATGATGCAACAACCATGGGGCTGAAAAGTGTGAACAGAGGATCAGAGAGATCCTAGGTCTCAGCACTGCTGCCAGCTGATCCAAGACTAAGAAACCACCTCCCTCTAAACTTGTTATATGAGAAGACAGTAGCTCATTAATTTAAGTCACTGTTAGTTGAATGCTATGTTATTTGTAGCCAAATAGACTCCTAATATATGCATCTTCCTTGCTTCTGCTCTCGAATCCTCACTTTCCTCCTATCCAATCAAGACGAATCTCTATGTCCCCTCCAAGCCTGAGTTGTCATCTGGCTAGCTGCAGAGATTTTCCCCCTCATAGTTCAGTATTCACAGAGGAGAGCTAGAAAAGTTCGTCCCAGCTGGCAAGTATATTTTATATTATTGTAGTATTGTTAAGATTATTATTACCATGAATCTGATTCATTAATGACCTTAAAGAGGAGACTTCTATGAAAACTAGAAAGGAATAGAAAGAGACAAAGATGATTACCAGGATTTGAGTAGCTCTTTACAAAGGCCTCTCACAAACACTCTTTCATTTGACCCCAAAACAACTTTGCACTGTAGGTATGATTAATATTCCATTTTTTATAGGACTGGAAATTGAACCTTAGAACGATTAAGTTATTCTAGAAGGTCAGCCCATTATGATATAAACTTCTTCCTGGAGACTCGGTACGACAACACCATAAGTTGTATCATGCCTACTTAACACTGCTGTCTGTAGGGATGATAATAAATATTAACATTTATCAAGTAGGTACTATGTGCTAAGGGTATCCGGTGCATCAAGAGTTTTACATATAGTACTTTATTCAATGCTCACAATGATGTTATGGTCTGGCACTATTATCATCCCCATAACAGATGAGACAAGTGAGGTTCTGCCCAGGGACAATCCACCAGCCTTACCCTTATATCAAGCTGTTCTCACCTTATCAACCCGCATAGCACATTCCTACCCTTCTATCCAAGG
This sequence comes from Physeter macrocephalus, assembly GCF_002837175.3. Lineage (NCBI taxonomy): Eukaryota > Metazoa > Chordata > Mammalia > Artiodactyla > Physeteridae > Physeter > Physeter macrocephalus. Next base: position 96,010,673 of record NC_041220.1, on the reverse strand, counting down.
AGGCTGGATTTTTGTCTTTGAGCCCAAATCAAGCTGTTAAACTAGAGTCTCCCCACCTTCTGCTTTGTGTTTGTTTGTTTGTTTTTTCCATTGCCACTGGACTGTAAATTTCACTTGTATTTAAGAATGGCGACCATCTGTCTCACATCATGAAAAAATTCAGCATTGAATTATTTGACTTGCTCTTCCCATTGAATTGATGTTAATGAATTTCAGCTCTGAAAACCTGTACTTCAAAAGAACTCCTTGGATTCATAACTTTTAAATTAGCTTACAGTTTTATTCCACTTTCAAGAAGAAGGCTTAATTTAAAATGTACTTAATAAAAATGTGTGCACTTCAAAGATAAGCAAATACATTTTCATGCGATTTAAAACAAGGCCTTCGTACTTATCCTCCCGATGTCATTGATACTATATTCTTCTTAAAAATTAAACTCAGGCAGATTTAGATAATGGACATTTTTGCTTGAATGTAGATTTTTTAAAAATGCTTCCTTTTGGTTCTGTTAGTGGAATGGAGCATCATGGGTCTGGTTTTATCCATGTTCTTGTCATTTACTAGTTATGAGACATTGAGCAAGTTGCTTATACTCTCTAAACCTCAGTTTTCTCATCTCTGAAATGGAGCTAACATATGGACCTCTTTTATTTCTCTTTTGAGTGTTTAAATAAGCAAGTATATACAAATTGTCTGGCACATGCCTGTGCGCAATAGCCACTTAACATTAATTCACACTCTTCCTGCCTTCAATCTCCCCAACAAAGATGGTCATTATAATCTTGTTTCCCAGGTTTGTTGACCCTTAAAATAGATGCAGGTATTTCCAGGCACTTCAAATTAGGAAACAGTATATTAAAAAAACAATAAATAAAAGTCATTTTTAGTGTATAGCTACCACTTTTATGACCTAAAGAAAAAGTTGATATTGAATACTGTAAAGCTATTTTCTATGTTCTTTGAGGTAAGACTATTTACATTCTATTTTTAAACCCTGGTGGGTGTCCTTATTCTTGGGTGTTGCTTCCTAGAGATGCTCAGAACTAGATAAATACCAATACTGCATTATACAGATGCTAAAATATATGTGTACAAAAAGAAGTATATTTCTAAAGAAGGCTGAAAAGATCTCTACCTTTGCATGTAAAGCTCTTTCAATTATTTTGAAACGGCATTGATTAAGTTATAGAGAAATGCTCTGTTTGATAATGACTTGCCTTAATCCCTATCCATTCCGAATACCTTCCACCAAAGGTGGCAAACCATCGCTCTCGTTGCAAGGAGGCTAACAGGAGCTCATGGCCTCCAGAGAGAGTAGCCGCCACAGTCATTGGAAGGTGTGATTTCTGACTCTCAGGAGAGGAAGTGTCAGAATTTTGCAGCAAATAATTCAAACTGTGGTTTTGGAAGCTGCTTTTTTATAGTCCCATGATATCCTGTGCGTAACTCTCTCAAGCCTGCTTTATATTCTAATTTTCATTTTATACACCTTTCTTTATCACTAAAGAGTGTCCCTAGTGAGATTTCGAGACAATGCCTAATTTGATTTTGTATTAATAACATTAGCAAAATGTCAGGAACAGGGTAGTAGATATTCAGTAAATTTTAGTGGAAGGAGGAAAGGAAAAAAAATGAAGGCTGAGAGGAAAAAGAAAAATTGCAAGGATATGAAGAAGGAAGTCTGTATCATTAATAGAATCAGAATCAAAAATTCATATTTGTTTCACTACACCAGGCTGCCTCTCTTAAAGCAACTATGTTTTGAACTGAACTTATTACCCAAGTAGTCAATAAAGCAGCCCTATCAATAATAGTACCATCACTCCCTCACTCTGCAATGACTTCACCTAACATCATCCTTTGCCTGAAAGCTTTTTTTCTTTTATGCTATTTTTATTTTTAAATTGAATTTGAGGCACTGTAAATGACAACTGCTCCTTGGTAGAAAGATGACAAAAATATCAAAGCTAATGTATTATTCTGTATTTCCCCACAGTGTGGCAGCAGAGACTTAAAAAGTGGGAGAAGCCACCAGTGTTGAGGGGAAAATTCATTCAAGAGTCTGATTCAGGGAGACCCAGGCCACAGAGTGGTTCTCAGTTGGAATATGCATGGGGATAAATGCTAATCAATTTTTATATGCTTCAAACTCTGACAAAAGAAAATATTGGTTAATGAGCTTATGTTTACTGTAACACACCCACTGACCACTAAAGGGCTTAAGTTCCTGCTTAGCTTTTAGTAGGCAAAATTTTTTGGAAATGTTCATATTAGTTTTGGAATGAGTAAAGGTAAACACAGTCGCCTGATTTACATGATATAAATCTATTCAAAGAATGTCCAATTAATTGTACCTACCTTTTATTAAACAATGAAAAAAACTCTCTTTATGACAGATCATTGAAATGAAGATAGACGCAGACCCATAAGCTTGTTACCAAGAGCAGATGGAGATATTTCACAGGAAGCGTGCAGTAGTTGATCTGGCAAATGGGAGGTGAGCAGCAGATAAAAGCCATTATAGTATTACCATTTATGCCACCACTACCATCACTTTCCCACTCCACTGCTATGGCACCACTCTGTTCCAGATGGAGAAACACAAATGGCAAGGAGGGCGGCCCTGCTGTGGAAGAGTTCATCCTTTAGCAGTAGAGGTGAGCATGTCATTAAGTAACCTTGTCACTAAGTGAAATGAGACCAAAACCATTCACCTCTCCATGCAGGTTGAACACTGAGGACTGAAATGATTTACTTCCTACCCCCAACATACTGTCTACACTGACATACTATTCTTCTGTCTTCATTAGTATTCCTTTACTATTCTAGGAGACTCTTACCCAGGCAAATAACTTGATAGTTCATTACAGGAATTTCCAGAAATACCCATTAACCCTTCACTGGGAAGCATCAATCAACAGTTTATACCCTGAGACTATACAAAAATTTTCACCCCAAAATCTTGCTTTGCTGTTTCCATCAGCCCTGGAAGATTGTGTAGTGATCCTTACCCAAGTCTAATCAAGGCCCCTCATTGAAAGACCTGCCTTAAATCAAAGTTAAAATTCTCAGTAAAGTCCAACGTTATCCCTCTTCGGAGACACTGCCCCAACAATCCCAAGGTGGAGTCCTCCCATACCAGGATACACAACAAACTCATCTTTGCCTTATCAACAGCTTGCCTCGGTGATATTTAGGGAGCTGGCACTGGACGGATAAGTACTACAAAACAGCATATATGTAAAATGAGGAGGGATTAATTGTCCTTGGGATGTCCACATTTTTAGATATGTGGAGGTATTTTTATGTTTTGTATCTTTCTCATTAGATATCTTATACTCAAATCCTGTAATAAGAGAATGACAACACCTTGAAGACATCATTATGAATACAATCCTGTACTTTACTTTGTAATTACAAAAGTAATTATCTGCATACTAATGAAATAAATTGTTGTATAAATATACTTACCAATTAATAAAGTTATTTTTAAAAGAGTTGTTTATTTTACAAAGAAACATTCAAGCCTTTAATGCTTTCAGGAGAGGAAGTGAGATCCAGAGTTTTTTGTTTTGTTTTTTTTCAAAGAAGATGCTGGGGGTAGGAGTTTATTAATTAATTAATTAATTTTTTTCTGTGTTGGGCCTTCGTTTCTGTGTGAGGGCTTTCTCTAGTTGTGGCAAGCGGGGGCCACTCTTCATCGCGGTGCGCGGGCCTCTCACTGTCGCGGCCTCTCTTGTTGCGGAGCACAGGCTCCAGACGCGCAGGCTCAGTAGTTGTGGCTCACGGGCCCAGTTGCTCCGCGGCATGTGGGATCCTCCCAGACCAGGGCTCGAACCCGCGTCCCCTGCATTAGCAGGCAGATTCTCAACCACTGCGCCACCAGGGAAGTCCCCTGAGATCTAGAGTTTATATGCTCTATCAAATACCACATAGCCAGTAGGAGAAAGATTGGGGCTACAATTCTATTTTGTAAAAAGTAGTATAGTATAATGCATTTTTTCCAACTTAAGTAACATATAGACCTATTTTAAATGAAAAAAATATTGAGGGATCCATATATTACACCTATGAATCCTTTAGCGCTAGCATAATGGAATCAGAAAAACAGGGGTGTGAATATTAGATATTTCTCCTAATATCTGTGGGATTTTGTTCAATTTATTAAACAAATTTAAGCACATTTCTTCATCCATTAATAGTATTTATCCCAAAGGTTTGTTGTGAGAATTGAATGGCAGAACATAGGCAAATCATTTAGCCTTTAAGGGGCATGCACTAAATGTCCAATACGTTTTCATTATCATCTTAATAATTTCTCTCTGTTAACGTCTTATTCAACTTTGCCACTTGGCTGTTTTTAGTTAGATTCCATTTCGATATCCAGAAAAGGAACAAAACGAAGCGAAATCTTTGGCTTGAACAATGGCACAAAAAAACTTTAGTCCATCCTGCCTGGTCTATCTATCTGTGAGACCTGAAGGTAGGAGAAAGATTTAGGAGAGCTTGATTTACTAACAAGTTTAACAGAGGTGCAAAAGTGGCACCTCATATTCAAGAAAACAGGTTAAAAATTGTAAACAGATCCAAGTCTGGTATCCTCTCATGAAACAGACATAGTAGGTCCTCTCAACAAAGGTGCTTCATAAATCACAGGATAATAAAGTCCCTGAGAAAAGTGAAGACATTAGCCTTGTGTTGTCACCTAATATTTCTAATGTGAGACTGTCAGACCTGTGAAACCAGAAAAATCTTAACTGTAAGATGCATCTTGACCATTTAGAGATAATGCCATTTCCCTGATATAACCTTAGAAACAAACCATTTGAGTGATTTGCATGTGCTGATACTGTTCCTAATTTGTATTCATGCCTTCAGAAATGACAGTGATATGATGTCTTCAGCTATATTTCTCAAGGTAAAAACATTTTCAGTTCAGCAGAGAAAAGCGTGTCACTAACTCAAAGCAATTGGATCCCTACAAGGCTAATGTTTTTCTATATGGCACACAGAGGAAAAGGGCAGATACTTTAGAAAAGCCATCATCAGATTGTTGATATCCACACAATAAAATATAACCACTTCAAGCCAAGTGTTATGTTTCCATGGAGAATGTAGAGCCTACAAAGACAGCCCTAGTGGGAAAAACAGTAACTAAATGACTATGGCTTTTCTTTCCTCTAAAGAATTAAAATTACGTTTGTGGGTAAACAAACCCAATCAGCACAGGGTCATTGTAAGGTTAGAGAAGGGAATGAGACACAAAGAATGAGAGGAAGAAATATTAAAGTAAAGTAAAAGGAGGGATAGATATAGGAAGTAACAATTAAATTATAACAGACCAAAAAAGTAAAGAAAAGGCTATCTCCTCATCAGAGCCTTTTCATTTATTTATTCCCAAATGTCCAGCCCCACACCCTACATGGAGAATGGGGGAGAAAGTAGGCTGATTACTTCTTCTCACTGGAAATATCACTATCTACGCCTGACCTATCCATCCTTTTGGGGGAGATCTGTGCCTGAAAGAAGACTGTTCATTCATTTTCTACCCATTCATTCACTCATTTATTTTTACCTCTATTCTAAACATGATCTATGAAGTCTGTTTATTCACTATCAATTTTCTAATATTACCTAACACAACTCATTCTCTATACTATTCCACCCATCTTAAATCTCTTTCAGTGGCTTGAACATGCACCCTCTTTTCTCAGAAACTGTTGTCCCCTTCTTTGCCTCACTAGCTTTTGCTTATCCTTTGGGTTCCCGCTTAACCATCATTTCTCTAAAGAAGATTTCCATAAACTCCTTGACTTGGCTTGGTCTTAGTGACAGGTGCTCCTGCTTTGGAAGAACTCTCTTCTTCTCTAGTATCATACTCATTGCACCTGTCAGTTTCTCCCTCAATGGGCTGTATCTCTCCTATTCTCTAGTGCGCTGTGCTGTTGTCTTCTTGCAGGCCAGTTGCACAGAGTAGTAGCTCAACAGATGATTGTTGCATGAGATAACAAAGAAACAAATCAAGAGACTGGCTGATGATCAAAAATGTCAAGCGAGAAAACCTACATTGAGCTATAAGTTTGAGCAAGGTGCTGTGTGAAGCAAGGGAGTGGGTATGGGAGGCATTGAGGAGCCCTCCTAAGGCTCTTGAGAAAAATTAGTCATTTTCCCTCTTCATTGCTGTAAAGAATGATACTTGTATCTGCTCTATGATGTTGAGAGGGTCTCTTCTTATAGCCCAAAGCTTAGTCAAAGTGCTAAGTAACTCAACTCTAATGATCACCCATAATTGAAGTCAGATGCCATCACATGTGCAGACCAGAAGAGCAGAGCAGGTCCTACCAACAACAATCCCTCCTCCACTTCTACCCATGGAAAATTGATGAGAGGATTTGGAGGAAAAGACAACAGAGACAAGATTGGTAGAATTTCTTTCCTCTTTTCTTTCACAACCCTCCAAGCTAAATTGGTTGGTGACACCCATGAGTCACTAGTTAACATCTGGGGTGCCTGGAAGAAGGAAAGACTTGTATCTATTTCTTTAGCTATAGGCCGCTTAGGTGCAGAACACTCAGGTCCACCTTAGTATAGCCAGCAAATCAGAGACGAGCCTGGTGATTTGTGCCTGGGAAGATCTGGAGTTTAGGAACATACGTGATAATAGAGACTGATGCCTGGTTGTAGCCTGGAGAATAAGGAAAATTGAAAAACTGGTAGAGCAGCCCAGGTGTGCAAGAAATGTGGTGTAGTGTGCCTAGGCAAAATGCGTACAACTTATCCTAAGTCCATGGGACACTAACAGGATGTCAGAGAAGATCCCAATGATGTCCATGCCTCCATGTGAAGGGTAATGATGGTTCTGGGGCTGCCTGAACAGCGGACAAGTCTAATACAGATAAAGAGTTCCCAGTGGAGGCAGGAGTTGAATATCAACACCCAGGAAAACCATGAGTACCACACACTCAGAAACAGCTACATCACATTGGAATCAAGGACTTTTTCCCTGTAAACAATCACGCACACAGGACTTAAGTATTTTTCTTTCCCCCTCACTCTGCCTCACATACTGGAGGAGCTAGGTCATAAATGAAAGGGGAGGGAAGGTAGAGAGTTTTGTACCAAACATGTGATAAAGAACTTCAAAGTACTAAACTTTAATATCTGGATTTAAGTAAAAAGTTCTAGAAGATTCCCAAGATGTTATTAAGGGGCAGGAAGAAGGGGGAGGCATATTCAAATGAAGCAGTTATTGAAAGAAACAAAATCAATTCACATTTTTGCTCCAAAGAATTGAGATTTTTCAATAAACTGGTTATGCTTCTATTTATCACTGACTTTTCTTACCCAATATGAGTTATTGTGTTCTTACCCTCCTTCAGGGTCAAGGATTTTGTCTTACTAATTTCTTTACCTATAGTACTTAACCCTGTTGCTGACATTGATTAACACTCAAGAGTGTTTGTTGAAATGAAGAACGCTGTGCACACAAATTCATATTTCCCTTAACAGAAGGTTGAGGAAACACCCAGTGATGTGAATACAATGCCATCACTAGTGTACTTCACTTTACAATTACACTCTCTGTATCCACAGACATCTGTGACCCATCATAGAAGACTCAAACTATGAGACTTCTGTAACGACTACTACCATTTATTGTGGGGTCTGCTATATGCTCAACATAGCACATTATCCCATTTACTCCACACAAGATTCCATGACTAGGCATTACTACTCCCATCTCACACAGAGAACTAAAGCTTTGAGAAGTCAGAAGTCTGGCCCAAGGTCATAGAGCTAATGAGACATGAAAATTGGATTTCCCAACTCAGGTCTTTTTTATTCCAGATCCTGTACCTATTCCACTCTCCCACGTTCCCACAGTGCCTCTTCTCACGATTAATTATAGCACACCAACTCACTCCACCAAATATTCATTGACTTTCCATGGAACCAATTAAGTGGCCTGAGCAAATGCATAAACAAGTGTGAGCACTTATGACTCAAGTCCAACATCTCTCCAAAGAATAAGTTAAAGGGAGATGCTATCCCCCATTTATTCTTCCTTCTTCTCAGCAATCCGTTCGAAGACACTAAGATAAACCATTGCATTTTCTTTATAATGGGAGGAGACAATCTTCCCCAACCATCAAGAAAACACAAAGAGGCCGAACAGCAACTCTCTGATGAGAGACACAGCAGGGGAGGTGGAGCAGGTAAGAGTGAGCAGAAGAGAGAGAGCAAAAGAATCAGTAGATGGAACCCCACAGCTCTCAGTTCACGTTCAGCTCTTAATCTTTCCACTCAGTGACGCCTCAGGATGTAGGAAGGACCTGAAGGGTGGGAAGTCAGGCCGTGAGAGGAACCTGTCAGTAGACAGTATTTCCAATGGGCCCATCAGTGTGTTTGACCAAATTCTATAATGCGTGGGAGTGGTCCTATTTCTTAGGAGACAGACACAATTTTCTTTGCTAAAGCATAGGTCCTTAAGAGCTAAGCCTGGCAAAATACTAGAACACGCCAGCTAAAAACAGCATTTCTTTACATACAGAAAGAGATTTTTAGAAGAGTGTAGTGGTCTTTTGTCTAGATCAGAAAGGAGGTTCTAAGAGGCTTGTATCTGAAATGATACAATAGAATCCCCTGTAAGGTGTCTAAGTGGCCAGAGCAGACCAGCCAATTCCAAGTGGGCTAACTGCCAGGGTATATTTGGAGACACTAAAACAGATACCTAATAACCTCCTAACTTGCTTGGAGTCCAAGAAGAGAGAATACGAACCCTGGCCAAAATCAGATTTAGATTTAATAGCAGCTAATAATTATTGAGTGCCTCTTATGGACCATGCCCTATTCTGAGCACTTTACATACCTATTAATACACTTAAATCCCAAGCCTATAAGGAAATACCATTATTTTATCCATTTAACCCATAGAGGACAAAGAGACTGAATAACTTGCCCAAGGTCACAGAGATACAAATTAGTAGGGCTGGAATTTGAACCCAAGGCACCTCAAGCTCTCACTCCTAACCATTACATTTCACTAAAGAGAATAATGTCTCTGCTTTTTCAGATGCTATTTAAAATTCGAAGACTCTTTCTTCTGTGGAGATATCTATTAAGACATGAACTCAGCACTTGGCTTGATGTCTGAGCACAGTGCTTGGCACTCAGTAAATAATATTTTAAGGAAGAAGTCAAAAGAGGAAATTTTACAAGGCAATGCATTCATGCTTTTACTTTTAACTCAGATAGTTCATTTTTAAATGAGAAAATGCTGTATGCCTATCTGAGAAAATATCTTAGAAAAATATTTCCACCAGCTTTGTTTCAATATACTTTATCCCAAATGTGTGATATTTATAGACTACTTCAATTTGGGTAAGAAAGATTCCTGGGTTGACTTCTATGAGGTGAAAATGTATGCTTCTGAGGCATACAAAGATAGTGGAGCATTCTTAATTTATTCCATTATCTTTTAATTAAATTGCCCTCTACTATCATTCTGTGAAGTAGAATTGTGAACTTGTTGGACTGTAGAATTTGGCATCCAGTACTTTTGTCATAATCACTGCATCTTCTTCATTTGTCCTTCAGAGCTTTATCTATGCTGCACCTCTAATTACCATCTACAGCTGTACCTGGGTTTGAAACACACTTTTTGAAACACACTTTTTCAACAACTGGACATCCAACAGCTTCCAAAATATTATCAGTGAATGTTCTAAATAAGAAACTTAATGCATGTATTTTTTTGAGTATTTTCTTAGGGCTTATCACTGATCTATGTACTTTAACTTAGATTATTCATTTCATTGTATGAGCAACTACCTTCACATGTAAAATGGTAATAATAGTCCCCCTAAAGCCACGTATGGTCCTTGTAAGGGTTCAATGAATTCATGATATAAACTTTGTGAATAGACTTAGAACACAATGTGTTCTATGCAGTGTCAGCTGTTATTATTCTTTTTCTTTGAGTTCCTTGCTTGGAAGTCTCAAAAAGATCTCAGAATTAACATATTTGAAACTGGAATCATCCCATTCTCCAAGACTATTTGCCATGCCCCTACTCCTGTCTTCCCTAACTCAAGAATGGCATTATCATCATCGTCTACCTCACATCAAAAACCTGAGTGTAGGCTGTTGGTGGGAATGTAAGTCGGTCAGCCACTGTGAAAACCAGTGTGGAGTTCCTCAGAAAACTAAAAAGAGAACTACCATATGACCCAGCAATCCCACTACTGGGCATATATCCAGACAAAACTATAATTCAAAAAGATACATGCACCCCTATGTTCATAGCAGCACTATCACAATAGTCAAGACATGGAAGCAACCTAAATGTCCATCAACTGATGAATGGATAAAGAAGATGTGGTACATATATACAATGGAATACTACTCAGCCATAAAAAAGAACGAAATAATGCTATTTGCAGCAAAATGGATGTAATTAGAGATTATCATACTAAGTGAACTAAGTCAGAAAGAGAAAGACAAATACCATATGATATCACTTATGTGTGGAATCTAAAATATGACACAAATGAACCTATCACAAATGAAACAGAAACAGACTCACTGACATAGAGAACAGACTGGTGGTTGCCAAGGGGGAGGGTGTTGGGGGAGGGATGTAGTGGGAGATTGGGGTTAGCAGATGTGAGCTTTTATATACAGAATGGATAAACAATAAGGTCCTACTGTATAGCACAGAGACCTATATTCAATATCCTATGATAAACCATAATGGAAAAGAATATTAAAAAAGAATGTAGGGCTTCCCTGGTGGCGCAGTGGTTTGCGCGTCCGCCTGCCGATGCAGGGGAACCGGGTTCGCGCCCCGGTCTGGGAGGATCCCACATGCCGCGGAGCGGCTGGGCCCGTGAGCCGTGGCCGCTGAGCCTGCGCATCCGGAGCCTGTGCTCCGCAACGGGAGAGGCCGCAGCAGAGGGAGGCCCGCATACCACAAAAAAAAAAAAAAAAAAAAAAAAAAGAATGTATATGTATGTAAAATTGAATCACCTTGCTGTACAGCAGTAATTAACACAACATTGTAAATCAACTACACTTCAATTAAAAAGAAAAAAACCTGAGGGTAGGGATGTCTTCCAATTCTTCCTTTCTTGCATTGCCTAATCTATCAACAAGTCTCAGAGTTGTCTATCAAAAATATATCTTTACCCTCTTAGGCACCATCATCTCTTGTCTGGACTACTGACATGGCCTACAAAATGCTCCCTCAACTTTCATTCTTAATCACCTTCCACCCTCCTCTTCATAGCAGCCAGAGTAATTTCTACTCATGAAGTGGATAGAAGTTGTTTCAATGATGTGTCTTTTTTAGAGGTTCCAGACAATCTGGAAAGCATATGTGAATTGGAAAAAAAAAAAAAAAAAAAAAAAAAGACACACCTGTAAATGAACATTACAATAAAAAACCGTGGGCCATTTAAATAGCTCTTAGAATCCTGCTGTCTTTCAGGACAATTTATCAACACATCTACCTCCTCTAGGGGATGATGGGGAACTGTAGTACAATTTCCAGAGACATTTTAAACACTAATTACTTTAACCTGTGTCTGTCATAGTTAAAGTAGCATTAATAGAGGCAAATGAGTTGACAGGTGATTGCAAAATAAAAGACTATTTTAATATAATATGCATTAGGATATTTTACTTCAGTCTACACATTATCATACCCCAAGCCAATTGATTAAGGAGTTGCATTTAACCCTTCAGAAATTCCAGGAAAGAAATAGCAGTAGGCATTGAATTTTTAAACCTTTTTATAAATGTTTTCTCAATGAATAATACTGTGATACAATGTTTTTAAGTAATTATGAATAAAGCAAAATACATTTTCACTTGTCACAGTATATTCTTGTTATGACTAGTTCTTTCTACCCAAAGCAGTGACATGAAAAATAAGACAAAGAAAATGCAAACTAGTCCTTAAATTCTCCCACCCCTACCCTATTCATCTATAGCAGAGTGGTTAAAATCAAATCCTACCCCTCTCAGTTTGACCTTAGACTAAACTTTCAAATCTTCTAATGTTTGAGATCTTTACCTCTAAGATGAGGATGAAATATCATAACTCTTACTTCATTAGGTTATTAAGTGCATTAAGTGAGTTAATATTTGTAAAGCACCTGGAACATTGCCTAGCACATAGTAAAAGATATCTTGCTTTTTATTTTTACTTCTGTGATTTTTTTTGTAACGTGTCAGTGCATCTGATGCTAAAGATGATAAATTCTATAATTCTATACAACTTTCTTTTTTACTCCTGCCACTGTCAAATACTATATTAAATATGAAATTGCATTGATGAGAGTGATTTGATATGATTTAGTTCTAAATAATATTTATGATATTTCTCTTTTTCAACACAATTACATCAAGCCCCTGATGTACAGCTGACCCTTGAACAACACTAGCTTGAACTGAGTGGGCCCACTTATATGCAGACTTTTTTCAATAGTAAATAATACAGTATTACACAATCTGTCATGATATGCAGGAACAACGGATATGAAGGGCCAACTATAAGTTATACTAAAATTTTCAACTGTGGGAGTGTTGGAACCCCTAACCCCTACACTGCTCAAGGGTCAACTTTACTCTTAACAACATGTATTGATTGGATCAGGTATATCATCCTAAAACCTTAAGGTGATTTAGACAACATCCACGTTGTATAATATTCCTGCCCTGTTTCTTTGCCAGCATGACGTTTCCTTTCTGTGAAGGACTCAGGTTTGGTGTGAGTCTGATCCTTCCCTGCTCCTTAATTTGCTCCACCCTTGAGAAGGTGTGAGACATACCTGACGGTGAATGTGGGAAGAACTATTTGGCATACTCTGCCATGCTTGGTCCTCTTCTCATCTGCCCCTCCGGTAGGCCTGCCTTGGTCCAGTCCTTCTTATGAACAGGTTGGAGGTGTCCATCCTTCTGTGTTCCAGACATGGGCCCACGGAGGGTTTGGCTTCCATGCTTACCCTAGCATTTTATCACTTTGTCCACATTCAGATAGGGATAAGATTCTATTTATTGATAAGCCTTTTGAGAACCCCACCATGGTCATACAACTGTAAAATATACCTTGCACCTGACTTTTCTTCATATTTTGTCTGATGCTCCTTTCTGACTTATGCTACAGTCACTATGACTTTTCTTCTTCCAATTTTGCGAACACATCAAGTTCTTTTTCATTTTTGCCTTTTACAACTTTTTTTCCTCTGTCCTCCCATTCTTCACATACTTAACACTTTTTCATTCCTTGGGTTTTATTTTAAATATCACCATTTCAGAGAAATCCTTTAAGTAAGCCCCCTGTTATTCTCTCTTATAGCATCTCATAGTTTTCTATAACTTATTTTTTGAACTATTTGCTGTCTGTCTCCCTCACCAGATTGTAAGCTCCATGAAAACAAAGATATTGTCAGTTTGCCTGTCAATAGATTCTTTGGCACCATGCACAGTGCCTAACACATAACAATACATAACAATACATACTTATAACAATACATAGTCAATGCATACTTGTTGAATCAAATGACTTCTGTTTTCATTAAACAACCATGAATTCATCATATACTGTGTGAAAAAAAGGCACTTTGCTAAGTTAGTCATGCACCCTTGCCCTCTGGAAGACTGTTTTCCAATATAGTCAGTAGCAATCCACTTGAAACCATCAAATATCCATCGTTTCCTTCCGCTAGCTTTGTGGATTTCCATGCTCCATTTGACAAATAACAACTAGCAAAGAGAGCATCAACAAAGAACTACTTATTAAAATAAGGAGCAATTTAACTCCAAAAGTGTATCTCAAAGGAGACTTCTCTCTCTGCCTAGTTTTCTAACCACATGTAAATCTTACCAAGTATATGGAAAAACACTTATGCCATTATATTAATTTGTTTTGTGTATCTTGTCTTTCCAATGATACAGAAAGATTATGGAAGTCAAAAGTCCTAACTTTAGCTCTGTAATCTTTGAAATGCCTAGTAATAGCTGGACACTTTGTAGGTATTCCATAAATACACGCTGAATTAACTTTTGAGTTCTTACATTATGTATAATATTATGTTAGATACTGACGAAGTAAAATATGTATGTTCTACTACTTATGAACTCAAATGTGAAGGAAGAGTAGAGAGCCTTACATTTTTAACTTCAGGGAAAATATCCAACCAAATCCCTATAAAAATTTTTTAAAATGAAAGATGCTTCACAAAATAACTAGTATCATAGAGAGTTACTCAGTGTTATAGAAGTGCCTCATTTCCCAGGACCTAGAAGGTCATTCTTTTTTCCTTTAAACAATAAGGATACAAGTGTTCATATTATCACTGGAATAATGATTATTGTGAAAAGTATGCTCCTATGCTTGTGGTTGCCCTAAATCAGGGATTTAGAAGTGTAGCAAGGAATCAGCGAACATGATTCTGTGCTCCTTAAGTGAGGGAAACTATATACAATTGAATTAATTAATACCAATTCAATCCTCAAGTTATTGTGACACATTTTAGTAAATAACAGTAATTATTTCCTGTCTAATCTTACAATCATTGATAATCAGGAAAAGGTTGTTCTTGATTTGAAAATTAAGTTATATTAAGCTTATAAATGATATTGCTACAAAGAAAAATAAAGCCATTATCATATCACTAAATCAAGAAATTAACCAGAATTTTTTTTTACTGTCAAATTTCTTGGATGGATGGGTGTTGAGTGTATAGAAGGATGGATACACAGAAAAATATATAAATAAGCATCTGTATATAAGAAAATTGAAACTATGTGCCTTTCCTTGATTTGAGCATATAATTTCAGTTCATTTTAACAGTTATGAATCGCCTATTATCCCAAGCATCATGCCACATGGGACACAAATATAAATTAGATCTCTATGAGATCTAGGGCTCATATTCTAGTGTAGTGGAGGTCATATTTACAGAGACTAAATTTACAGCCTGATTTTCAACTCTATGGAGTTTCTACAAGCGAACAAACAAACAAACATAAAATTTTTCAAAGAAATGTTACTAAAGGATACACAGAGGATTCCAAGCTGCCTACAAAATGTTAGCAACTCACTCTTCTACTATCAGATGTCTTTTAATAAAATAATTGAGCAACTTGGGGAGATGCTTTTGTATTGGATATAACCGACAACAAATCACAAAGAGGTTCTTTTTGACGTGCTTTCAGGGAACAAAAGAACGATGTTGCTTTATGCTTTTCCTACATGCATTTGTGTTATCTTAGAGGACAGAATTTGGTCTACAGCATTTTGAACCTCATTAATTAGGATGCCACTGTTTAGAGGACTGTGGTATTCAGAAAATGCCTAGGCTGCAGTTTCCTCCCAAGTAAAGTTTCCATCAATGGTAGTAAATGAATATATATTTCCCAAGGTAATGATAAACATGTGTAAGGTGACATGTTGAGCATACTAAAAATAAATGCAAAACTGAAAAGAACTTTCTAAGATAGTCCCTCACTTATTCTGATATTCCTCTATCCTCATCTCCTCACCGGGTCTAATATTAAAAAACAAAAAAAACAAAAAAACCACGAGAAATAAAAGAAAGACAAAAGAATCAATGCTACCTACCATATGAAGTCATGGATTCCTTGACATACCTTACACTTCAGCTCATAGAAGGTGATGCAGCACAATGGAGAAGGTGTGGACTTGGACAGCAGAGAATTGGTTTAAATCCTAGCCTTGATAGTTCTAGTAGGGTGACCCTGCAATGTTCAGTTTTTCGACTGGTGAAATTGAGATAAAACCTAACTCTAAGGATTATTATGAGTGTGAAATGGGTGATGGATATAAAGAGATTACCACCGTAGTTGACATATGGTAGGTGATCAAAAATGTTAAATAACTTTTACATCATATCAGTTTTAGAGGAAATCTGTAATGGATAAAATAGAACTCATTCATCATGCTTTGAAAATTTTCTACCATGTCAGATTTTAAAACCAAATTTGTATAGTCATAAAAAGTGAAAGGACAATTGCATTAAATATTGTACAACTAGACTTCTCAAAATCAATCTGCATTTGTCTTTAAATAATCAAAATTAGTGAGGATACATTGCATTTAACCCCTGTACCACAGGGTCCAGCCATTTCCTGCTTCTATTTTTTGTTTGTTTGTTTGTTTTCGGTATGCGGGCCTCTCACTGTTGTGGCCTCTCCCGTTGCGGAGCACAGGCTCCGGACGCGCAGGCTCAGTGGCCATGGCTCACGGGCCCAGCCGCTCCGCTGCATGTGGGATCTTCCCGGACCGGGGCACGAACCCGTGTCTCCTGCATAGGCAGGCGGATTCTCAACCACTGCGCCACCAGGGAAGCCCTCCAGCTTCTATTTATGCTTGCTGTTCCATGAAGGTATCTTCTTAGGTACAAGTCCCATCAATAGAGGCCAAAACCTTGCCTAAAGAATAACTTTTTGGGGCTTCCCTGGTGGCGTAGTGGTTGGGAGTCCCCCTGCCGATGCAGGGAGCACGGGTTCGCGCCCCGGTCCCGGAGGATCCCACATGCCGCGGAGCGGCTGGGCCCGTGAGTCATGGCCGCTGAGCCTGCGCGTCCGGAGCCTGTGCTCCGCAATGGGAGAGGCCCTAACAGTGAGAGGCCCGCGTAACGCAAAAAAACAAAACAAAACAAAGAATAACTTTTTGAAAACTTCTTGAAGAAACTGCTAGGGGGTCAGCCCTAATCAGCACTTAATTTTAATACATTATCATCAAGTACTAAGGATTAATTTTATAATGATTAATGAAAGTATTTAATTGAATAGCACTTTCTGACATCTCCAGCTATTACAGGATTTTGCTCTCACTGATACCAGATCAATGGTTCTTTAGATTAAACCATTAGTTCTGCATTTCTCCAGGGCTTCATTTAAAACTCATCTGTGGCTCAAATAAAATATTTTTTGAATGATTATACAGACTTTGCTCACTACTCAGAATCTAATTTTTGCTCTCCTCCATAGAAACTGAAGCTCAATTTTGGAAATATGGCAAAGATGTCAGCTACACTGCATGTTCATTCCAGCTGTCCTCACAAGTGGTCATGTGACACTGCTCTGGACAATGAGAAGCAGACCCTGCTTAGGATTTCTGCTAAAATTATGCTGTATTTTCATAGGTTTTGCTCCTTCCTCCATATGGCTTTTGTTCTTCTCTCCTGCCTAGAATTGGAAGGAAGGTACAGCGCAGTGACTATTTGGACATTGGATGGATGAAAACCAAAGAGGCTGGGGCAGAATGAAGAATCAGAGGCCCACAATTACTGATTGCTGACCCTTATTCCAGATAAATGGGTTTAGGTCATAATCGGTCTTGGAACTGGAAGAGAAGTGATAAAACCTATGTGAACACAGTGGAGGGGGAAAGGGTACAAAATACACCAGAGTTTCTTAGAACTCCAGCATCCACTGGTCATCCAAAGATGGGACACAGAGCATCAGGAATATATACAAGTTTGAGACAGAGGTTAAAGTACACGTCTTCAAGTTAAGATTAGTTCAGAAACTAAAAATAGTCTACACCATAACTGAGAGAATTCAGTTTTGAGATGAGAGGGGTGACTGAAAGCCCAAACTAATGGAATCAGCTATATAATTTTATAGGAATCAATTTTCCTGGTCTTTTCATTTTTTGGCATTCTCTTGAAGAAGGTTTATTACAATGAAGTATTCTCAGTTCTCTTTCCAGGCTTGTTACACTTTTTAATGTTACCCTGGGAAGCAGTAAATCCTTAGATTCCTTGGCAGGGTTCTAAGTGAAAAGAGTTGGGAACAACTGTCAAGAGAAACATTATAATCAACATTACAGTCTCTGATGCATGATCCCAGGTGTTATGAGATAAAAGACAAGACTGTTATTGTTTTGTGAATCTGAGGATGTCTGGGCTTTCTAGACATTAAATGCATCATGGCAAGTCCTGGAAACTTACACTTTGATCATGCTGAGTGAGCAGAGACGATTGAGTTTTTGCTCAAATCACAGCAGTCGGGAAACTCTAAAATCTTTTCTTTTAGTCATCATTCCACTATTCAATAATTAATAACTAGCACATATTGATCACTTACTAGATATCAGGTGCTGTGTGATGAAATGTCTACAGCTGAGCTCATTTAATCTTCCCAACTCCAATATGAGGTGTCATTACCATCTTTGTTTTTCAGACAAATAGAATCATATGTGGCAAAGGCTAAGTTCCTTGACCTCTCTAAGACACAGTTTGGAAGAGGCACTGAGATATCTCAAAGAGTATTCATTTTTCTCACTGTAATTTTTGGTATAAAAAAATATGTTGGCAAATACATAATGTACCTTGGGCTCTGAGGTCATACATCCTATGTGCAGGTCTGAGTCCTATAGAAACTAAAATTGAGAGGAAACAATGTCACAAAAATGACTGCATTATTCTTTAAAATATTTTATTTATAATTCATTTTTGGTTAGTAACTATTTTTAAAGGTGTCATCCCTTAAATATTTGTCTTTTCTTTACATATTGTGATATATTAATGCCTAGGGTTAGGTAACTACAGTCTAAATGAATACAGTATACAACACAATAATATTTTAAGATATTAGCAAAAATTTTGGTGACAATTTGGTAAAATGATTGTTGATATTATAATGAATTAATACATAGGGGAGAGGTACATGGAACATGAGATCTCTCATCTCTTTAAAAATGTCTTAAATGCTACAGAGGACTCATTGTGTAGGCTATTTCTAGATCATTGAATAAAGGGTTATCAACAGCTTCTAAGGTAATTAAAATATCACAATAAGATGAGTAGATTCATCAATTTGTTTCATCATCCCATAAACATTTACTGATAATTTTTTAAGGACCATACTAAAAAAGACAGAAACCAAGTCTCTGCTTTCTTGGCACTTACACAACAGCAGACATTGTGTCCACCTTCAGCAAATTGAAGACAGCAGTGCAGGTCACCAGAGGTAAGCCAACGCAGGAGTTGCATCCATAGGGAAGAAACTGGGCTATGTGGGCTGGGTATAAGCAAAGACCCCAGAGATGGTTTCCCAGAGGCTGCAAAGTAGGTGTACATTCAGGTCTGAAGTCTAAAGGTTGGGGTTAAAAATCCTTAAAAAATGTGATTTGAGGGCTTATGTCAAAGCATATCATTCTGAGCTACAAAACCACTGGCAGAAGAGAAAAGCTGGTACTATGATTTTGACAGAGACTGGAGACTTAACCTGCTCTTTGAGCTCATTATCCTAGGCTTCCAAGTAAATACCAACCTGCTTGCCTTGCCTTATCTAGAATTAGAAGATAAAGAGAAGGGAAATTGGAAAGTGGTTTTGAAAACTGCAGTTTGTTTTTAAACTTGTTTTTACTGTAAAGTCAGAAGAGGGCAGGAATCTTGCATCTGAAAAAATAGTGATGGCAAGGCGTTAAAAAATAAAAAGACAGTTATTGTGTGGGGTGGGATTTTTGTCTATTTTCTAAATGTTGTATTAAAATGCATTATTGAGGGGCTTCCCTGGTGGCACAGTGGTTGAGAATCTGCCTGCTAATGCAGGGAACACCGGTTCGAGCCCTGGTCTGGGAGGATCCCATATGCCGCAGAGCAACTAGGCCCGTGAGCCACAGCTACTGAGCCTGCGCGTCTGGAGCCTGTGCTCCGCAACAAGAGAGGCTGCGATAGTGAAAGGCCCACGCACCGTTATGAAGAGTGGCCCCCACTTGCCACAACTAGAGAAAGCCCTCGCACAGAAACGAAGACCCAACACAGCAAAAATAAATTAATTAATTAATAAACTCCTACCCCCAACATCTTCTTTTAAAAAAATGCATTATTGAATATATTTTAAATTCTATTTTAGGTGGAAATACATAAAGTACTTAATGGTCAGCAATAATATAATGTACAAGTCATAGTACAAGAAACTCTTATCATTTTAAACCTTGATATGGAAAATTATTACAAGAAGTAAGTTAAAAATGATGCAGGTAGGAAATTGAGAGTGTACTGCTATTTTCAGCAACCCTCAAGGTGGTTAGTGTGTGATAAATATTTTCTGAGTATTTCTAATGTGTTGATATACTTTGACTCTTGGAACACTCAACTGCAATATGAAATCACTGTAATTCTGAAACAGGAATATGTTTATGTAAATAAATAGATACAAAGAAATAGATGGGTATTTATTAAGAGAAGGAAAAATCAGATTTTACTCCACTGCAAAAAGGTGTTTTTTTGGCTAATAGTTTTATATAAGAACAATAACAAAATATTTCTTTGTTGTGAGTACCAAAGTACTAGGTGGTTTTTTGCAAATGCACTTTAAAAACATATCCATGCATGCAAAATCATCTCATTTTGTGGTGAGGTTCACAGCATTTATAGTGATATTATTTTTTTCCCATATTTAAAGTTCATACATTTCTATTACAATAAAACACGATTTTAATAAAAACACGAAGTTATTTCAAAATGAATGCACTCCTTTTTCATGCATGCCAAAAATCAAATTGGGAAACACATAAGAAGGAGGAAAATATTAGAAATATAAACTGGATATCACATACATCAGCAACATTCTATTCTCACAAGTCAGTAGATACGTTCTGTACTAAAAAATTATTTCAATAATTAATATAACTTCCTTTTTGGAAAATCTCTAAACCTAAGAAAGTTAACATCAATCTCTGTGTATCAACTTGCTAACGAGTTAATTTAGCACTTTGTCTTTAAGTGGTTTTGCTTCTTTTTTTCCCAGTTGCTGATGGGAAATCAGCAATGTTAATCCTGCTTACTAATTGAAACATTTTCTAAATCATATGGATCTCTGGAAAGGATGCATTCTACTTAACCTTGGCATTTGTTTTAAATTACAGAAATCTACCAGATTATATTACCCAAGCTTTTTAAAAACCAGCTTTTATTTCTTTTCTAATTTGTATCTTAAGATTGTTACATGGCCCATTGAAAGCTAATCAATTAAAGAAAAAAAAAAGAATTCTCCTCTACACCTGCCAGCCAGAACCAACAATAATATTTAAAACTAAATAGTATCTTCTTCCAAAAGAGTTTAAAATCCCCTTTGGATGACTAATCGCTAATGTTTAAAGTTCTGAAAATCTGGGGAATAGCTAGACATGTAAGTATCAAAACAGAAGCCACGAAGTAAGTAGTGGCATATTATGAACGTGGGCTCCTTCATTTAAACTGACTGATAGAATGTTCTTTAAGGAAACTCCTGAGCATTTGTAGCAGAGCTGGTGGCACGTGCTCAGGCCCACTTCACAGGCTGGTGCACCAGTTCTCTAGTGCACAGTGTTGCTTGTAGCAGTGCACAGCTGTGCCCCTCTCCCGGGAATTGCCCTTGGTTAGAAATGCCCAACTGGAGTGGCCTGCGGCCAGTGGCTGAATGATGCAACATACAAATGGCCAATCCCCTCATCCCAAAGTGGGGCAACTCTCTGGTGCCATGTACAAGCCAGAATCTTCCAGAGAATCAGGTTGAGGCAAAACTTCAGCTGGACTGACCTTAGTTAAGCGCTGTCCTATAGTTAAGCACTGTCCTACTCTGCCTCCCTCAACCCCTCACGTGTCCACCTGAGCACACTCACAATAAACTACCTGCACGTGAATCTGACTCTGGAACCTCACCTAAAATAGACCAACATCATTAATATAATATAATTCTTTCAAAGCCCAGTTTACAGGCACTTCACATTGTCATCTCACTAAATCCTCACAATGGTTTTGCAGGGTGATCGACTGCCACTGCTTGGGACTGAAGGGTTTCCTGGGGTGTAGCACTTTCAGTGATAAAACCAGAAAAGACCCAAGCAAACCAGGAAATATCGGTCACCCTATCCTGTTCTCAAGCCTCCTTTTTCCCCTTTCTGATGCACTGAAGCTAGCAAAGGTGAATAACAAGCAAAGTCTCAAGGAAGCATAGGTGAGACCCAGGACCCCAACTCAAGTATGTCTGACTCCAAAGATTATGTTTATCCCAACACAGCAGGTGGCTGCCTAATGTCTGCACTACTCACTCCAGCCTTGTTTGCTGTCCAAAGTCTTCCTCTTTTATTAAAGTATTATCAAAGCGAATTGCATATTTGCTTGATGGATTAACTGATTTTTAAAGAATAAAAGAGGCAAATGGAGGATGACATCAAAATGTGGCCCAGAACCAATAGCTTGTCTTGTCTGCTAACTGGTTTTAGCCAGTTAGCTAAATCTAATCCCATTTTAGACCATTTTCATCTGTTATATTCAAGCACAAATTTAATATCCAATGGGAAAATATCATGATCAATAATGACTTTCTGGAGAGTAGCCATGTTGATTTTAAATTTACTGAAATTGATTTGGAATTTAGTAGGGTTGGATAATAGAGAAAGCAGGAAACATTTTAATAAGTGCCTCACTTATTACAGGTACTATGTTACCTAGGTATTTCATTTACTTCTTTTCAGTGAATCCTATAAAACCAACTTACTAAGAAATTGAGGTTGGACAGACAAAAGTGATGTAAAAGAAAAGAAAATGGGAACAATTTTCACAAAGCATTGGGAAGTTAACAAGAAAAAGACTCAAAGTAAAACAAATGCTCTAGATAGCCACTGAGCTTTGGAAAGTCATGAATGTAGACACATAGAACATAAGATAAATGACTCCTGTAGAAGGCCTCATGAAAACCGAAAAAGCCTGAAGTTCCTTAAATGACGGTAATAGAGACACAGACGTAGAGAAAAAAACGTACAGACACCAAGGGGGGAAGGGGGGTGGGGTGGAATGAATTGGGAGATTGGAACTGACATACATACTCTACTATGCATAAAATATTGGGTTGGCCAAAAAGTTTGTTCGGGTTTTTCCGTAACATCTTATGGAAAATCCCAAACAAACATTTTGGCTAACCCAATAGATAGCTAATGAGAACCTATATGGCACAAGGAACTCTACTCAATGCTCTGTGGTGACCTAAATTGGAAGGAAGTCCAAAAAGGAGGGGATACATGTAAACGTATAGCTGATTCACTTTGTTGTACAGCAGAAACTAACACAACATTGTAAAGCAACCATACGCCAATTAAAAAAAAAAAGATGGTCACAGTTGTATAGAATAGTAGCTGACTATGATCTTTCAGTCTAAACTGCTGAGTTTGAATTACAACTTTGCCACTCACTAAATATGTGACTCTAGGTAAGCTATTTGCCATCTCTGTGCCTCAGTTTCCTCATCTATAAAATGAGAATAATACCTACTGGATAGAATCTATGAAAATTAATGACTAAATGCACGTAAAGCACTTAGCAGAGTCCTGTGTTTACAGTAATCATGTATAGAATGTTAGCTCTATTTCTGTGAAGACAAATTGCTTGTGATTTTGTAGCATATTGTCTTTAGACTCCCTAAAGTGTACTGGAATATCATATCAGTAACATCTTGTCCTTTAAATAATTACTAACATTAATATAGTATTTATCATGAAAAAGGATTTTGCTAAGGGCTTTATATGGATTTTATTTTCATTTAACTTTAACAACATTTTGATGTAGGTACTGTTATCCTCATTTTACAGGTGAGGAAATAAAGTTCAATGAACTTTAATAACTTGCCTGAGTTCACAGCTATGGTGGTAGAGCCTATATTAAAAACCAGATATTTTGACGTTAAGTTCATACTCCTGAGAACTATTGATACATTATGGTGCCTTTTTAAGGAATAATGTGGACAGGTACAGAATGGTGCCAATGGTAACTGCAACCTCCCTGTTCATTTTCAGCTCTTACAGTGCTTTACAAAGTGCCCTGGCTGTTAAAGTGACTGCTAAATGCCTGCCTGTAGGGTATATCATCCCAGAGCACATTTCCTGACAGAGCACAGACCAGGAGAACCAGAGGGCCAACTGAGCAATTTCCCATCTGCAACCTCAGAGACAAGTCAGGATTAGCACAGTATGGTGCTGAACTGTAGGCAGGGTCACAAATGAGGACAGAAGTTGAGTGAAGTATCCCCGAGTCAGGTCCTTATCTTTATGGCCCTGAGACATGATGTCATCAATTCATCCAGAGTTGATCCAAGTCAAAACTCTGGTGCTTCCAATGCTATGCTTCCACTCACTCCATTCCATTCCACATTCCATCCATTTCATCCCTTTCCATTGCATTCCACTCTATTCCTTTCCATTCCACTCCACTCTATTCCAGTTCATTCCATTCCAATGTATTGATTACTTGTACCAAGTTAGACTCTAAAAAAGAAGCAGTTGTTGCTACAAAGTTGAAAATGATTAGGTTCTGCTCTCAAGGAGCTCTCAGGCTGACAAAGCTTCATTCAATAGGTTTACAAAACCAAAAACTAACTTAGTTACTTACACCATATCTCAATCTGTGAAACGGAATGCATTATAAAATAAATTGAATACTCCTGGCTCTAAAACAAGATTCGGTCACAGTGTTCTTCCTATTGCTAGACAAGTGTACTTAGAAGATTTCATTCTTGGGAACTTCATTGTAAGGGTAAAATAAGAGTTTCAAGGTATATTTCCAATGAACCATGAAAACTAGAAAGGTGTGTTTCACTATTCTGAGAATACTTCCAACTAAGACCCAGAGTCTACAATCTCAAAGTTCTCTTTTCCTTTGAATGTGCTAAACCATCACTGCTAGATTTTATACGGATCACATTTTTTCTGTCATTTTTGCCAATCCCTCCTTTCTGTAAAGCATCATGACCTCAGGTAGCTAGGACAAATAGAGTGAAAATGTCACGTTATTTGTAGGAATTCTAGACTCTATTTTTCTAAAACAGCCTACTCAATTTCTGCAGAGATTTGCGAAGCCCCCTCATTTCATTAACCCTGTGTTTAAAAATTATACTTCCATATGAATTGGCTGGAGAAACAAAATGTGCTCAACACTTTTTGCTGTTACTTTGGGGGATATAGTCCAATCTTTGGGTTCCTCATTCTCTGCTATATATTATTTTTACTTTTATTCTAGAGTTTTTCAAAGATAAGCCTACGCACTATCTAAATTAGCAATCCCTGGGGTCGTCTCCTCTCTGATCCTACCTTATTCCTTATTCTGGCTCTTTGGAGGTAGTACGCCAAAGTCTCCAAATACTCTCCCTCATTGAATCTTAGCCTCTGTCTTTATCAATCTGCTGGAATAGTGATTAGGGCCAGTGATGGTGCCATGGGCTTTCCTTAACCTGCCTGACAGTGACTCCTGGGCATCTCACCCATACAAGCTCATGCAAATTAGGCACTATGAGAGCAAGGAAGGCTCAAGTGGGGTGGTTTCATTGGCTCCTGGATGCTTCATTTACTTCCAGGAAGTCAAGAAGAGAAAACTGGGCTAACAGAGCATAAATGCTAACACCCATGGGCCCAGCTGATGCCCAGCTGGGGCTGAATATTTGAGATTTTGCAAGCTAGCTAGGCAATGTTACAAGTTAACATGCTATACAGATTCTGATGTATAGCTGCATTTGCTAATTGTGTTTTCTTAGTATAGTTTTGTCTGTTCTGCTTTGTATTTTACATTTCATTTCAACAAATGACAACAAATAAGCAAGAGGTGAAAGAACAGAATGCTCTCTATGAACCTACTGTTATTACTTTATTTAATCTGCACAACTCTCCAATGAGAGAATATCACTGTCTTCATATTAAAAATAAAACAAACAAAACAAAAAGAGGATAAATAATTTATTCAAAGTTAATAACTCTCAGCACTGGATGTGAAGCCCTACTACACCCAATGCGAAATCTATGTTCTCTTCTGCTACACCAGGTTACTTCCATTTCTTCTCCTCAAATATGTACCACTTAAAGAAAACAACTATGAAAGTATACTGTGACCATATAGTAATGAGAGAGAATTTCTATAAAGTCACACAACAGTCTCATTTCCTCAGGGTCACACTCCATATCCATTTAGTGAAGAATCAGGGTCTGCTCTGGGCACCACTCATTGAGGGTTAAATAGTAATAGATATTTCAGATCATCTTTTATTCCCCAAACTCTGCAGTAGGTCAAGGTTCTGGCCATTGTAAAAACAACTCAAAACTTCTGTTGCCATTTTTGAATTTGTATTTTGGACAAAGTTCAGTGGATAGAATACTGTTGAAGGATGCTTTTAATGTGGTACCTAACAGCAGCTTATGGACAGTGCTGCACACCACTGAATATTGCTTATGCTTTATAGTTCACAGTATCGAAAGAGCAGTAGGAAAATTTTAAACATTTATATTCTAAAGCACAGAAGCTTATCAATTTTTGTGTGTTTGGTACAGCTTTTGGCACGCTGCAGAAACAAACAAAAAAATCACCAACTCTACTGGGTTGAAGACTGTTGCCTAAAAATGTCACATCTACCCAGAACCTGTTCATTCGACCTTATTTGGAAATAGGGTCTTTATATATGTAATCAAGTTAAAATGAGGTCATGCTTGTTGAGAGTGGGCTCTAAATCTAGTAAGACTGGAGTCCTTATAGGAAGAGGGAAATTTGGACACAAAAACAGAAACAGAAAAGAAGACCATTAGAAGACAAGAGGCAGAGATTGGAGTGATGCATTCATAAGTCAAAGAATGACAAGGATTGCCCTCAACCACAAGAAGGTAGAAGAGGCAAAGAAAGATTCTTCCCTAGAGCCTTCAGAGGCAGTACAGCCCTGCCAACACCTTGATTTTGGATTTCTAGCCTCCAGAACTGTGAGACGATACCTTTCTGTTGTTTTAAGCCGCCCAGTTTGTGGTACTTTGTTACAGCAGCCCTAGGAAATGAATATGTCATTCGTAAATATCCACCTACTATGGGTAAGGCACCATGCTCAGTGTTGAGAGTATGGACCAGTGGGAATATGAGACTGGCTTCTGAGGTCCATATCTGTTCTGTGCCTGCAGGTATACAGGAGGAAGGCAAACAAGTTCCATTTCCTTTTAGCTCTAGACTACCATGTCTCTTCTAAACAGCCACAGACCATTATTATTTTTTAAAATTTATTATTTTATTTATTTGTTTGTTTGTTTGTTTATGGCTGCATTGGGTCTTTGTTGCTGCGTGTGAGCTTTCTCTAGCTGCAGGGAGTGGGGGCTACTCTTCATTGCGATGTACAGGCTTCTCATTGCGGTGGCTTCTCTTGTTTCAGAGCACAGGCTCTAGGCATGCGGCCTTCAGTAGTTGTGGCATGTGGGCTCAGTAGTTGTGGCTCATGAGCTCTAGAGGGCAGGCTCAGTAGTGGAGGCGCACGGGCTTAGTTGCTCCATGGCATGTGGGATCTTCCCGGACCAGGGCTCAAACCCATGTCCCCTACATTCGCAGGCAGATTCTTAACCACTGCACCACCAGGGAAGCCCCAGACTATTATTTTTTTCCCTCTTCCTCATTACTCCTCATCTCCCCAAACTGCCACTTACATAGTAGAAGTCCTAATATTTCCTTCTCTCTCCAATATGTTATGCCTTGTACTTGTGTTTTCCTGCAATATAATAAAATGCACAGGTATAAACACACTCTCCACATGGAGCACATATTACATGCTGTATTTATCAAGCCTTGTGTCCCAGCACTGAGCTAGGCACACTCTCACTCAAGCTTCTACAATGCCAGTGTGTGCCCTGTGTGAATGTGGCAGGACCAAAACCACAAAACCATTATCATAAAACTATGATGTTCATTGGAAAACAAATAGCTTTTAGAATCTATCCAATGCATGAAAACAGTAATTGGACTCCCCCAAATGCAGTGGGCCTCCCATGCTTTCTAGTTTAACGTCTACCATCACATAAGTTAAAGTGTCTTTTGTCAAACTTGGGGACCACCTTTTATAAGGCAGTCTTTATAAAATGTAATTCTTCCTAAATTAAAAGAATCAGCAGACAACGCTCCATTTAGAGAATGGAAGGGAGAGAGGAAGGGAAGAGAGAGAAGTAGAGAGAGGGAGGGATGAAGAGAAGAAATGAAGGGAGGGAGGGAGGGAAAGAGGGTGGATGGAAGGAGGGGGAACAAAAATGATGAGTGAATTCCAGGGGTTCTTCAAATGCTTAATACTGGTTTCCTTGGTGTTGTAAATTAGGATTTTTTTTAACTGTGCATAATGCTCCATGACTTTGTTTATAAATTTATGTAAGACCTTATAAAAATGAAAAGACCATTGAAATATTAATGTCTAAATTGAGCTAACATTCACTGAGGGCTTATTCTGTTTCAGATGTTGTACCAGACACCTTTCCACATGCTTTTTAAGAATCCTATTGGCATACACAGAGAATCCTAAAGATGCTACCAAAAAACTACTAGAGTTAATCAATGAATTTGGTAAAGTAGCAGGATACAAAATTAATGCACAGAAATCTCTTGCATTCCTATACACTAATGATGAAAAATCTGAAAGAGAAATTAAGGAAACACTCCCATTTACCCTTGCAACAAAAAGAATAAAATACCTAGGAATAAACCTACCTA
>NC_041220.1:95981249-95981642 GCF_002837175.3 Physeter macrocephalus | reverse complement strand
AGCAAGATCCTTTTTGACCCACCTCCTAGAGAAATAGAAATAAAAACAAAAATAAACAAATGGGACCTAATGAAACTTAAAAGCTTTTGCACAGCAAAGGAAACCATAAGCAAGATGAAAAGACAACCCTCAGAATGGGAGAAAATATTTGCAAATGAAGCAGCTGACAAAGGAGTAATCTCCAAAATATACAAGCAGCTCATGCAGCATAATACAAAAAAAAAAAAAAACCCAATCCAAAAATGGGCAGAAGACCTAAATAGACATTTCTCCAAAGAAGATATACAGATTGCCAACAGACACATGAAAGGATGCTCAACATCACTAATCATTAGAGAAATGCAAATCAAAATTACAATGAGGTATCACCTCACACCGGTCAGAATGGCCATC
>NC_041220.1:95958988-95981119 GCF_002837175.3 Physeter macrocephalus | reverse complement strand
GGAAGCAACCTAAGTGACCATCAACAGATGAATGGGTAAAGAAGATGTGGCACAAATATACAATGGAATATTACTCAGCCATAAAAAGAAACAAAATTGAGTTATTTGTAGTGAGGTGGATGGACCTAGAGTCTGTCATACAGAGTGAAGTAAGTCAGAAAGAGAAAAACAAATACTGTATGCTAACATATAAATGGAATCTAAAAAAAGAAAAATGGTTCTGAAAAACATAGGGACAGGACAGGAATAAAGACACAGACATAGAGAATGGACTTAAGGACACAGGAAGGGGGAAGGATAAGCTGGGACGAAATGAGAGAGTGGCATGGGCATATATACACTACCAAATGTAAAACAGATAGCTAGTGGGAAGCAGCTGCATAACAGGGAGATCAGCTCAGTGTTTTGTGACCACCTAGAGAGGTGGGATAGGGAGGGTGGGAGGGAGATGCAAGAGAGAGGGGATATGGGGATATAAGTATATGTATAGCTGATTCACTTTGTTATACAGCAGAAACTAGCAGAACAATGTAAAGCAATTATACTCCAATAGAGATGTTGATTTTAAAAAAAAAGAATCCTATTGGCCATTCTGCAATTTATATATGATAAAATTGAGGTGCACAAAATTTCAATAATTTGTGTACAGCCAGACACTATTATAATAGAGATACTGGGCCTTAAACTTATTTAGGTCTTCAGATTTGAAAGCGTAAATGCTTTTTCCACTGAACCACATGGCTTCCCCAAATATACTTTGCACAAATCCTAGGGCACATGTTATCACGAGAGGGAGTTTTGTTTTTAGCTTTTACAGAACAGGCACATGGGTAAATAAGGTAAGAAGTTTTCCATGTTATAGGTAAAATCACACTGCCACATGATGACCTTTAATAACAAAAAACAGACAACCTCACAGGTGCACAGCATTTAAGCAGCACTTTTCCAACAATGAGCCACAGCTAAAATTGTAAGTTTTGATACTTCAACATGAAGGCTCATATCAGGTGCGTTTGCTCAAGAGAGAGGCTGCTCTCTCATTAGGGATAATCAGGAGTTTAAACTTATGGAAAGAATCTGTAGCATCTGCCAGAAGTTCCCTCTAGAAATCAAGGCCCTTCTGATATAAATATGATGTAAACAAAGCATTAAGCATCAACAGAAGCTTGGAACACAGAAAAAAGTAGACGTGGAGACCCTGGAGGTAGTGTATTCCACATGAGATACAAGAGAGGTACCTGGACAATAACTGGATGACAACCCCAGATCTGCCTACCTCAAAGAGTGCTCAGGGTAATCTTGGGTGTCAAAGTCTTAAGGAGCTGGTTTTACACATCTGACTTCCCTCACAAAAAAATTATTGTGGTCAAAAAATTTTTATTTTATTTTTTTATTTTTCATTTTATTGGAGTATAGTTGATTTACAATGTTATGTTAGTTCCAGGTGTTCAGCAAAGTGAATCTGTTATACATATACATCCACTCTTTTTTTAGATTATTTTCCCACATAGGCCATTACAGAGTCTTGAGCAGAGTTCCCTGTGCTATACAGTAGGTCCCTATTAGTTATCTGTTTTATATATAGAAGTGTGTATATGTCACTCCCAATCTTACAATTTATCCCTCCACCTCCCCTACCCCCTGGTAACCATAAGTTTATTTTCTACATCTGTAACTCTATTTCTGTTTCATAGATAAGTTTATTTGTACCTTGTTTTTTTAGATTCCACATAACTGGTACAGCCACTATGGAGAATAGCATGGAGGTTCCTTAAAAACTAAAAAACAGAGCTACCACATGATCCAGCAATCCCACTCTTGGGCATATATCTGAAGAAATCCATAATTTGAAAAGATACAAGCACCCCAATGTTCACTGAAGCACTATTTACAATAGCCATGACAAGGAAGCAACCTAAGTGTCCATCAACAGAGGAATGGATAAAGAAGATATTATACATACATACAATGGAATATCACTCAGCCATAAAAAGAATGAACTAATGCCATTTGCAGCAACATGGATGGACCTAGAGCTTGTCATACTGAGTGAAGTTAAGTCAGACAGAGAAAGACAAATATCATATGATATCAAATAAATGTTAGAAACCGCATTCCCTATCACTCTCCAGGAAATTCATGATGTTCTTTAGCAGATTAAAGGTGTTGAAGAGCCCTGCATCAAAAGAAACTTAAACTCAGAGTTTCCAAAAATAATTTAGTCAAAGATTCTGTTTTCTTTGTGTTAATTTAACACTGATTAGCATCTCTGATGGAAGAGACAGATTTAGGTAACACTGATCTAAGGTAAAACCATGTAATACTAAAGAACATTGGAGAGCTCTACCCATAGGGGCAACCTTAGTTTACAGTGATAATTCTCCTCCAAGTTATCATGGAAAAGTTTTTACATTCTAGAACCACCAAGCTTCCAAGTACAAAATTACTTGCATGTGGGTTCAAAATGTACTTTGCCAATGTAACAGGAAAAGATTTTAACTAATGCTGTTTCTAATCTGTATTAAATTGTCCATTTTATGAAGGCAAGGATATTTCTTTCTGAACTCCTGCATTCCAGGACCTGGACAATTCCTAACACACGGGAGGAAACCAATAAATATTCACAGAATAGTTGAATGAATGATTAAGTAATACATAAATGCAATTAAGTTATACTATTGATTCTCATTATTCACAGTTTCTGTTTTTGTACATGAGACCACTTGCTAAAATTTACCTATAATCCCAAAATTGATACTTATGGTGCTGGTGGTCATTTACAGATTTGTGCATGTGAAAGCACCAAGAAAAATTGAGTCATCTGATATTCACATTCTTAGCTGGCTTGGAGCAAGGTGGCATTCTGCTTTGCTTCCTTAAAAAACTAAAAATCCACTCTAACTTTTCTGTGGCACACTTTCTCTCATGTCTCTCAAACTTAGGAACTGTGGGCATTTTTAGAATCCAGCTAAGGGAAAGTTTAGGTTTATTTATGTGGTTCATGAGCCTTTTTTATGTACAGTCAAGTTATGGATGGCTGTCCTCGGGTAGGAATGGCTTCCACGGATGTGACTACTACCTAATGTGAGAACCCACCTGGTATCATGATCCAAAGGTGACCCATAAATATCTTGGACAGTCCCCAACCCTGACAGTATATGGATAGAGGATGGACTGCTCCTTACAAAGCTGTTCAAATCTTACAACTTGCAACTAGAGGTCAGAGATATTTTAGGCGTCAAAAACATATCCAATGATTTGAGATAAAAACTCAAATAAAAACAAGCCTGTAAAGTATTCAAAAACTTGAGAAAGTCCAAATATGCCATTTTAATTACAATTTAAAGACACGTTACAGCACATTTCAATACAAGAACAAGAAATTACAGACTTTTGATTAGGATGTATATAAAATTACCTTTATTGTCATTACAAAATGATATTAAAAATGAGAAAAAAAAAGAATAATACAATGTAAAACAGCAGTGATAAAAATGAAAAGTGAAACTATCAATTTAGAAATTATGTTGACATGAAGAAGCTATTGTAACACCAAACAACAACAACAACAACTCAGATTACACTAAAAGGAGTAATCATTAGTAGAAGAGATCTATTTTGACTAGAAGTAATGAGTAGGCTTTTGACTAGAAGTAATGAGGAGGCTCTTGGATTGATAATCTAAGTAGTGAAGAGAAATAAATTATGGATCAAATAAATACATTGGAAAAAAGATTTCAATTTCATGTTGAAATGACACAAAACACTGATATTGATGAAAATAACAAACTCTTAATATACTACTAAAATGAAAGCATCGATGATAAACTGGTAATGAATACTGTCAATTCAATGATGATTTAAGATTAATGCACACTAAAGTCTGAAAAATCACAAAATTTTACAACTTGTGAAAGAAAATCAGAAGACACTTTATTGTCTATTTGACAATAATCCAAAAAATTAAAACAACACTGCAAATAATGAGTCATGAAGTGAAAGGAAACTTCCCTATTTATAATAAAAAATAAATATCTATCAACTCTGCTGTAAACCTGAATTATCTTTCTATTCTGTCTATAAGAAGATTGCAAAATCATCAAATAGTATGCAAACAGGCATATGTAAAAATATTACATAGGTGCATAAAGCAGTTAATATATTTAAAAGTATGTTACTGCTTTACTTTTTCATATTTATGCAATTTGTCAGCTTTTTAAAATTTATTTTTGAAATTTACAATTTCTCATCCTAAATAAATATCCACTTTACATGTAGTTTTCTATTTTAATCATGTAATCTTTTTCTTAAAAGGGTGTCATAAAACTGTATAATCTCCAGATCCCACAAAACCTAAATCTGCTTCTGTATGATAGTAAGATTAAATGACTTAAGTAAACTCCAAGGCCAATTTGAAAATAGAGATCTAGCAAAGCTTATGTAATTTGACTTGTCAGAGCTAATGTGTCAGCTTTGACATATGAAGAGGGTACCACTGACCCAGTCAGCCTGTAAGAAATGCACACACACACATACATACACATATATACACACATATAGAAGTTTTGAGACATCGTATTTACTTTATATCACTGCATAATAAATTACCAAAAACTTAGCAGCTGATAACATTATCCATCTATTATTTCACAGTTCTGAAGATCAGAAGTCTGGGCAGGCTTGACTGTGTTCTCTACTGAGGGTCTCAGAAGGCTGGAATCCAAGTATCAGCTGGTTGGGCTCTTATCTGGAAGTTCTAGGGACTAATCCAATCCAAGTTCATTAAGGTTGTTGGAAGAATCCAGTTCCTTGCAGCTGTCGGTCTGATGTCCCCCTCTCTTTGCTGGCTCTTCTCAGGCTGCTCTTTTCTCCTAGAGGCTGTCCTGCATTCCTTCTCACATGACCCCCTCTATCTTCAAATTGGCAATAGTACATTGAATCCTTTTCATGCTTGGAATCTCTCTGTCTTCTTCTGCCACCAGTTGGAGAAGTATGTGATTAGGTTAGGCTCACACAGATAATCTCCTGATCTTAAGGTCACCTTTGATATGTAATAATACAATTGTACGAATGATATTTCAAAATATTGAAAGATTCTATCCATACTCAAAGAGGAGGGAATTATACAAGGGTGGAGGATCATTGAGAGTCATTCTTAGAATTCTGCCTACCACATTCTGTTGTGATAAAATGATTTCATATTTCATGTGCAGTCCAAGTCAAGAGGAATCAAAGTTGACGATTTCACAGGGAGCTTGAACCCTGGTCCATATAGAGCTAAGGAAGTAAGGCAGAGAGAGAGCAAGAGACAGAGATAATTCAGTAGAGCAGAAGAGAGAGAAAAATAGAGAAACAGACTTGCGATGACCCCAAATACTGTGCATATGTTTTTCCTCTCTGATTTGCTAATGTATTCTCTCTAAGAGAAGACATGAAACATCTAAAATGTTTTTTTTCTTAAAAGTTATTTGCATCTCCTAATTGGTATGTCATTTCATAACTGCATGCTAGTACCAAATCTGAAGTTCTGAGACATTCTTATATCTTCCTCCCTTAAGTTGTTTATGCTGTGGAATGTTTGAGCCTATAATTAAATTACTGTCTCTAACAAATTAACCATATCCACACATACATTAACATATAATTATAAGCATGGGAAAACATAGATGTGTGACATAGAACGTCTAGCTGAATGGTTCTGCACAGATCTGGGCTTGCTTTTCTGGTAACTGGCCTCAATTCTGGGGGTAGAAGGAGGCAGAGAATATAATTTCAGGACAAAGAGACAACTTACCCTTATCTGAAATAAGGTGAAGGTGTGATAGCCGGAAATATTTTTGAGCAAATATCTACTCCAGTCTCCCTTCCTTTCTTACTATGGGAAAAATACACTTTTTAGTTCCTTAACGTTGGGCTTGGCCATGTGTCTTGCTTTGGCCAAAAGAACTCTAGTGAATGTGACGTGACAAGAGTTCTTAAATATATTTAAGGTTTGGCTTGCCTCTCGCGCTCTGGTGACCCACTATGATAAAACCAAACCCCTTCAAACTGCACACTAGAACACATAAATATGGAGCAGAACTGACAAAGCCTGTTGATCAGCTGAGCCTCCCAGCTGAACCTGGTCTCTATCCACTAAACCAGAGTCACCTACAGACCTGTAAATTTGAAGACAAATACATGCTGTTGAAAGCCTATTGAATTTGGAATGGTTTGTTACACAGCATTGCTCTAGCAAGAGCTGACTAATAGAAAAGAGAAAGGGAGGAATAAAATCTAGAGATACAGATTTTGATTTAAATCTGACTCAGTTAAATATATACATATTTATATTCTCTCTCTATATATATACATATATACATATATATACATACATATATATATAGCACATGCCTATGTATATGTGTAGTGTTTTCTTAACAGTGTATCACACTTATAAATCTACTCTCTTTGGTAGATAATTTTATGCTAAAATTTATGTTTAAAGAGGTCCTTATATAATAATATTGCTCACAGTGAAATGTAACAGCAGTGCAGCTGCAAGTGTTATTTTTCCTTGTCGGACTATCAGCCACTGTAGCCTCCTGCTTATTCATGATTTTAAAGGGATCTTATAACTCTATAAACATAGGCATATGCAGAAAACTGCCTTTTGAGAAGGCTATGACCTTCTAAATATTCCAAATATAAATAACATCTAATTTTGTGAGATGTTTGATGTTTATAAATAAGAGAAAAATACTTGTAAATCACATCAAGGTCACAACTGTCCCCCTTGCATCAAAATAACATCAAAAGAAAAACAGGAATACTGGGGCAGAAAGAACACTTCAAAAGCACTGCTGAAATAAATTTAAATGAATGGGAAAGCCTTCTTCTACTTCAACAGTTGTAAAAGCACATCATTGTCTATAAAGACGTCTGACCATAGGATTTCCTACTCACTATGAAATCAAACACAGTGAGTGGCAACACCACATAATCCAAGTGAATGATAAATATGTAAAGTGCTGAAAATGTATACATTCTTACCAACTTCTGTATCTAAAAAAACTTGGATGGTTTCAAATTGCTGAAATCATTACAACCAATTGCTGGAGCAGAATAAGGAGGGTTGGCAATGAGTAAAGGACTGTCTTACACATAGTTCTTCACCAGTAGGGACAGCACATATGCAACGACCTGTGGCTGAAACTAGGAAACCCTCTCCCATTTATAAAATTATTATTGAGGCACCATCAGTTTTCTTTTTAAACTCAATTTTAATTCATATTCTAGATTCAAATTGTTATATTTTTAAATCTAGAGCAGTGTTTCTCAGCCTCAGCACTGTGGACATTTGGGGCTGGGTAATTCTTGGTTATGCAGGCTGACCTGCTCATTATAAGATGTTCAGCAGCATTCCTGGCTTCTACATATTAGATACCAGAAGCACCCTCTAACCTGAAGCTGTGACAACCCAAGATTTCGTCATACATGGCCAAATATTCCCTGGGAACAAAATTACCCCCAGCTGAAAACCAATGATCTAGAGAAACGTAATGCAATATGTTCTTTCTTCCATACCAGATGCTAATCACAAGCACCAAAAGAGCCACAATTTTATGATGTTTACTATTTGCCAGACACAGAGTAACTCATTTTACTCCTCACAAAAGTGAAATGCCTTATATATTAGTATTACCTCCATATTATTGATGAGAAACTGAAGCATAAAGAAGTTAAGTGAAGTTAAACAAGACGAAAAGACAACCCTCAGAATGGGAGAAAATATTTGCAAATGAACCAACTGACAAACGAGTAATCTCCAAAATTTACAAGCAGCTCATGCAGCTCAATACAAAAAAAACCAAACAACCCAATCCAAAAATGGGCAGAAGACCTAAACAGACATTTCTACAAAGAAGATATACAGATTGCCAACAAACACATGAAAGGATGCTCAACATCACTAATCATTAGAGAAATGCAAATCAAAACTTCAATGAGGTATCACCTCACACCAGTCAGAATGGCCATCATCAAAAAATCTACATACAATAAATGCTGGAGAGGCTGTGGAGAAAAGGGAACCCTCTTGCACTGTTGGTGGGAATGTAAATTGATACAGCCACTATGGAGAACAGTATGGAGGTTCCTTAAAAAACTAAAAACAGAGCCCGGATTTGAACACGGGAATTTCTCCCCTTATGGGGAGAAAGTCCTAAATGAATTGGGCTTCAGTACATCGGGATTCCAGCAGGACCCTGGACACATGAGCAGTGTCCCCTTGGAGCTCTCTTTGCTCATCTATTACATCTGGGAGCTGAGCTAGATGACCTCAGAGGATCTGTGGGTCCCTAAATTATAGGCAGATTTATTTGGCTGGATTTATTTCAATAAAGGCAAGTTAACCACACATTAGATAATGTCCAGCTACAGCAGCTCACTTCCTAATGGCAGGCATCCATCTTCACTGATTGAAATTCACAGTGTTTTAGTGCGTACATTTCCTTAAACCCATCACTGCGAGAAAACTCTGCAGGAAAAGAGACTGCTCACAAAACAGTTGCAAATTTTTTCATGGATCTCTTTACAAGGTTTTCAAGGTCACAGCCAATCACAGACATGTTTGGAGAGAATACACATAAGTTCTCTCTTCCTGCATAGCCAATGGCAGAAAGGAGTTAACTGCTAGCCAGATGACAGGGAAGACTAACATTTGAAGTAAGTGCCAGAAAATGTGATCAGCTCAAGAGTGTTAATTAAATTAATAATGAACACTGCAAGAAGCCATTTCCTCATCTGAGATGCCTACTGTAAATCCCATTCTCAAAACAAACTGGAAGACTACTGTGCATGAGAAAATGCTCACCTCTATTCCGTAACCTACCTGAAAATTTGCCTTCACTAGTTTATCTGTCTCTAACCTCTCTTCTCCCTCAATGAACCTATTCAGGTGTTGTTAAAACCACTTTTAAATCCACATTTTCTGTGGCTGAGTAAGGGCAGATGTATAAACCCTAATAATTGACCATGGAAACTATGATTATACATCTGTCATGGGGGATCATGGCAGAATGGATGGGGACTGTCCCTCAGTATAGCTAACATCTTCACTATAAATGAAAGTCCTCTCCACATTATGCTAAGTGAAGTAAGTCAGACAGTCACAAATACTGTATGTATCACTTATATGTGGAATATAAAAAATACAACAAACTAGTGAATAAAACAAAAACAGAAGCAGACTCATGGATACAGAGAACAAACTAGTGGTGACCAGTGGGGACAGGGATGAGGGAGGGGCAGTACAGGGGTAGGGTGTTAAGAGGTACAAACTATTATGTATAAAACAAGCTACAAGGATATATTGTATAGCACGGGGAATATACCCAATGTTACATAATAACTATAAATGGAGTATAACCTTGAAAAATTATGAATCACTGTATTGTACACCTGTAACTTATATAATATTGTACATTAACTACACATGAATAAAATAAATATAAATTTAAAAAAACAAAAAAATAAAAAAAATCCCACTTTTCTGTTACAGTAACTGCTCATTTCACAAAATTCCTTAAAGCCCATCACCACATCTATCCCTGATGGGTCAAAATTCTTGACCACTTAACCTCCCTCCCCATAGACATGATCCCAGACACGTATTCTTACAAATTCCAATGGAAAAATAATGATGTATACAGTTGCCTACATGGTAAATGACTTTTGGCATAATGGAGAGTCCAGGAGAGCTATGTCCTGAATTTATTTATTATGATTTTTGACAGAGAAATTTTGTGAAAGTACACCATAAACAAAACTTTTAAAAAGAAAATACAGTTCTCAGTCTTTCTGAGCCAGAAACCCACAGTGCTATGTCTAGTACCAAAGACTCCCTTCTCTGTCCCCTTCCATAGCTGGATGCATTAGCACACTTTAAAATGCAACAAGATCCTATTGTATAACAGAGGGAACTATATTTAATATCCTGTAATAAACCATAATGGAAATAATGTGTAAAAGAATATACATATGTATAACTGAATCACTTTTCTGTACACCAGAGACTAACACAACATTGTAAATCAACTATACTTCAATAAAGAAATTTGTTAAAAATAAATTAAAATGCTTAAAGGGTCATTTATGGTCATTCACTGCATATTCAGATAGTTTTATAACCCAATTACATTCTTGAAAATGTTAAGAAACAGAAATAATACAAACAAACAAAAAACCACAGAAAACATGAGCCATTGTTATTATCATACATATGATATATACAAATAAATATATTTCTGAGTAAACTGCTGTGTATAAAAATGTATCCTTTAATTGTTATACAAAACTGAAAAATGTACTGTTACTTCTTCACTTCAAACTCTGAAAATTTTTCATAAGGGCATGATTATATTTGGTAAACAGAAACACACTTAGCTTTTCCAAGAGTAATGCAATGAGGCAAATGATAGAACTCTTTGGTTCTCCTAGCTTTTAATGATAAATCTTCCCATATTGAATAATTATAATTTCTACCTGTACCAAATCCATAGCCAGTCTCACACTGCCTTGCCATTATGATACTAAGAACTTTCCATACTGAATTATTAAATGATCTTTGGAGTTGGCTACAGTTCATAGAAATGTGACAGTCCAATGTGTATGTGTCTTAGTGCTGTGAACTGTTACCAAAAGACTAAGCATCCTTGACAGCCTGATAAAAAATTAATTATTATTCTTTCAATGGAAAGGATACAATTCTGCCAAAAGCTATTAATTGTGGAGCTTTTAGAGTTCTCAATTTCTCTCTTGGAGAAACAGTAGGCTATTTCATGAGGATTAAATAGTATATACAAGATATCTAGCCTTGCCTGGCACACCTTGGGTCTTTATACCTTAGTTCCTTTCACTGGCCCTAGAATTTTTTGTCTTCCTTCCTCCATAAATGGCAATTAATCTTTGAAGAACAGACATAGCAGTCAAAATGGAGAATGGAAGAAATACTGGATTGTGACAAGAGATTTCAGTTAAGAGATACTTAAATACAGTTAAAGTATTCAGGTACTCCAGGCAAGTTCAAATGGCTTGTCTGTCCAGTTCTAGATGATCATTGGGTTATTGTATAGATTGAGAAAGATAGGGGAGAGCTTTATTAAAAGCCTATTTGTTGCAAAATATAGGTATCCTTATTTTTACAACTAGTAAGTATGGAATTCATGTGGTAAAATTATATTATTGAATCATGTGATTAGGAAAAGGTCAATTAAATATTTAGTTTCCAAAATTCCATTCATTTGAAGAAAAACAAGCTTCTAATCTTACCATTTAGTGATAATTCCTTCAAACCACAAACACAAGATCCTGCAAAGTGCTGATTAAATTAAGTTAGGCTATTACTGGATATAACAGAAATGCAGGTAAAGGATTAATTTGCAAAAAAAGTACTAATAAAAGACATTAGTCTTTTTCCTTTGAAGTCAACTTAGTGGATTGAGGTCATTTACCAATCTTGCATTAGAGGAGTTATTTTAAGCATCTAAAAATTGATCATTCCAAGATTGAATAAATAGTGTGCAGAGATCACTTTGCTATTTTCTTTTGTTATTATGAAGTTATAAGAAATCCCTACCTATGGAATATTTCTTGCCCATACCCTGATCGGATATAACCGTGGAGTCTGAAAGTCTCTAGGACCGTGAATATTTTTATTTTCAAAAGGGTTAGAGGTTGAGAAGGATGTGGAATACAGAGCGTTATCTCCATTTGCCGCAGCAAAGCCTATTTTTAAAGTATCTCGTTTTTTAGGCTTCTCTTGGCAGACTGACCTTTCCTTAGAGTAGCTTATCTTGCTGTGAAGCACTATTCCCAGGCCTCCTGGGGTTCACAAAACTATGAAGAAGCAGAGTCAGAAAATAAAGGAGATGTGGGAACAAAATATACAATCAAAACAAGTTTCTGCTAAGCTAGAGTAGGATGTTGAAGAACCTCTGAAACGCCAAAGGTGGCTTTTCAACGTCCTAGCTCACATCCTACTCAGCTGTCCTGAGAAAAGAAAGCATCAAGAAGCTCAGCCTCCTGGGGAATAAGCACTAGGTGGTGACTGATGGGAAAAAATAAAATCTTTCTTACAAGGGCAGAGAGCACTGATGAAAAAGGGTAATCAATGCAGCATACTTGTAGAATTGTAGGAAACCCCTGGAAGCTCAAAATGGGGCATAAAAGAGTTGAAATAACTTGTTCTGAGCACAGGTGTGCGTAGTCTGAAAGTTGCTTACTGTGGAAAGATCAGGAACTTGAGTCAAAAGTAGCAACTTCGAAATGCCATCCATCTCTCTCAAGCTTTTTGCTAATCTCCACTGGCATATCTGTAAATTGAAGCCAACAATAGCAGCCTTGCAGAAGTGTGGAGAGGAATGAATTGAGATAATGTATATGAAAATACCTATTGTAATATTTGCATATCTTACACCTTCATGGAAGTTTGTTTCTTTTTCCTAGGACTAATACCAATGCTAGAAGGCAATGCTCTACAAGGAACACAGAGACAGAGCTGGGGTTTCAGAGATGCAGGTGTGCCACCTGAGACCCCTATTCTACTTGAGGAAGCACCTTAGCAGTTACGTGATCTCAGGGCATGTTATTGAGATTTTTTGAGCTTCAATTTAGTCAGTTATAAAATGGGATCATAATAATTCACCATCTCATGTAGTTGTTATGAGCATTAAAGTAGAAAATGAAAGCGTATTAATATTAGCCTTTGTCATTATTACCATCATTGTTAGTATAGGACGAGAGAGTCAAAAGTGCTACCAAAAAAATAAAAAGTTCTACCTTCTCCCTTTCTCTTCTCTTATAAAGACACTTGTCATTGGACTTAGGGCCCACCCTAAACCCCAGGATGATTTCATCCCAAGATCCTAACCTCAAAGATCCTTTTTCCAAATAAGGTTACATTCATAGTTTCCCCAGTGTTAGGAGACGGTCACATCTTTGGAGGAACCCCAATTCAATCCAAATGTGAAGAATATAAATTGACATATTACGTAAGGCCGAGTAGTGATAGTGCTCTAAAGAACAAGGGTTAAGGATGAATGGGGGATGATCTTTGGAGAAAGCAATGAGTAGAGGCCTTCCGAAGGTGACATCTGAGCCAAGAGCTGAATGACACCATGAAACAGTAAGGTATGCAAACAAATGGAGGACACATGTCCTAGACAGAGTGAGCAGCAAATGCAAAGAGAGACAGGAAAACCAAGAAAGTTGGGGTGGCTGGAAGAACAGCGAGGCAGCAAGGAAGTAGGGAAAGAGATGAGGGGGTTGTTATGAACTGACTGCATCACCCCAAAATTCATATGTTGAAATCCTAATCCCCAATATGATGACATTAGGAGGAGGGCTTTGGGGAGTTCATGAGGGTGGAGCACTCAGTAATGAGATTAGTGCCCTTAGAAGAAAAGACATGAGAGAGCTTCCTTCTTGTCTCTGCCCTCCACCATGAGAGGATCCAAGGAGAAGATGGACATCTGCAAGCCAGAAGACTCTCACCAGAACCTGGCCATGCTGGCACCCTGACCTTAGACTTCTAGCCTCCAGAACTGTGAAATAAATTCCTGTTGCTGATAAGCCACCCAGTCTATGGTATTTTGTTACAGCCACCTGAACTAAAGAGCATACAGATCATGAGGAGGATTTTGCGTTTTATTCCAAGTTTGATGGGGAGGCTGAGAGCAGCACAGATATCTTCATCTTTAAGGCAGACATTCTATTTTAAGCCAAACCCTAGACATAGGCCTAAACATTTAAATATTGTGTTCTCAGATAATTAGCTCTAATAATGAGACAGTACTCTAAGAGCAATCCTTTGCCAACATTAAAACTAAATTTGAGATTTCCTAG
This sequence comes from Physeter macrocephalus, assembly GCF_002837175.3. NCBI lineage: Eukaryota > Metazoa > Chordata > Mammalia > Artiodactyla > Physeteridae > Physeter > Physeter macrocephalus. Next base: position 95,967,235 of record NC_041220.1, on the reverse strand, counting down.
CATTTCTTTTCATCATCTTGTGCTTCAGTGAACATGTCATGCGTCTGCATAAACGATTCCTTCTGTTGCCTGCCCTCCCCATGTGCCTCTTCCCTCTGCCGTGGTTGGTCAGAGGCAGCTCACCCTCCCTCCATGCTCCAGGGCACCTATTCCCTGAGCACCTCCTTCACCGCACTGTCAGCGTCTGTTTACAAGGCTGCTTCCCCCACTGGACTCTGCAGTTCTTTATGGCCATGTCGATGTGTTACACATCTTTGCAGTCCCAGAAGTTGGCAGATTGCACAATGGGTGCCGAATAAATGTCTGTTAAATGTGTAAAGGAATCTGTCTTTTTAAACTTGATTTTGCCCGGGGTTTATTCAGTCCATCCCATTAATTAATTAAACATAGACTCTCTTTCGGTGTTTAGTGAATTTGTAGAGGGTTAGTGCCAGGACACAAGCTAAACATTTTTCTAACCGTTCATTAGAATTGCTCTCAGCTACTGGCCTATTATTCTTGAATTGGAAATGCCTCAAAATGCTTATGCATGCTAGAATGTTTCCCCTACATTAAGTCTGAGATAACATACAAAGAAAGCTGCATTCACCCATCTGAGGCCACCCACCAAATCCATGCAACAGAGCAGCCAAATCTGTGATTCAGGGAACTGCTTTCTTCCACCCCTGTTGTGTACTGAACTCACTGAGGTGTGTTGTATTTTCAGGCACCTGAGTCCTGAAAAAAATCAATAAAATCTGTGAACCGTACACCCCCCTACACACACATACACATACAAAAGCAGTGAAAAGAGTCTGCTCCCTTCAATGACTCCAGCATGAATGGCCTTCAGTGATGCTTCAGGGCAATGGGGTCTTTGGAAATACTCAATTTTTTGATGAATCAAATTCTCCTGATCGAATTTCTCTAATGAAAACTCCGAAGTGAGTATGTACAGTTGTGTTAAAGCATGAGAGTTGTGGAAATAAGAACACAGAACCAAAATGGATACATCTTACAGAAGGCAGAGGCACCTGAACCATTTTAGACATCTATTCTCAATTATTGGTGGGAATAAGAAATACTTCAGATGCACTTCTATGTCATGTTTGAAAAATGTCTTCCTTTAAATAAATATTGAATTTATCCAATTAGCCTGAGCATCTAAACAGAGAGGGAGGCCACCATTATAGGTGGCAAAAATAGAATCACTGTGACCAATGTCCCCTGTTATTCCCACAGTTGTCAGATCCAGGTCTCAACTCCAGATTCAGGTCTAGTTAGCTGGTCTATCAGAGGCTGGAAGCATGCTGGCCCAGGTGTGTCTGCGGACACAGCTGTATGCTGTAAAAAACACAGGCTTAGTCAACTGTGGAATGATTTCAGATCTCAAATGTTGCAGGGAAAATATCTTTTGGTTTGTTGCATCACAATATACTATTGAGGTAAATGAATTTTGCTCAAAACATTTGTAAAGCCAACAGTTTTTTGTTTTTGTTTTAATAGGGACAAGAAACATACGTTTTAAAATGAATTTTGAGAACATTGAGAAATGTTCCTAGATTAATGGCTTTCAAGTTGGAGAGCTTTCAAAGGATAATTCTAAGGGTGTTGATCTGATGTCAATTCTTTTTTTTACATAGTTCTTTCATTTTATGAAGTATTTTCTCAACAGATATGTTAAGTACATGGTTCAGCATCACTATATTCAATTTAGAGATTAGGACCATCTAGTTTAGAGGAGTTAAATATTTGCCCCAGTTCTCACAGTTGATTTGTGTCAGAGATGGGACACAAACTCGTCTTTTTTTTTTTTTTTTTTTTGCGGTACGTGGGCCTCTCACTGTTGAGGCCTCTCCCGTTGCGGAGCACAGGCTCCGTATGCGCAGGCTCAGCGGCCACGGCTCACGGGCCCAGCCGCTCCGCGGCATGTGGGATCTTCCCGGACCGGGGCACGAACCTGCATCCCCTGCATCGGCAGGCGGACTCTAAACCACTGCGCCACCAGGGAAGCCCACAAACTCGTCTTTTATCTCCTGGTTTACATAGGAATAAACAGTCAAACCTCCTGAGAAGGGTTACCCTCCTCAAGGATGGGATGATGTGTTTTCTTTCTTCCAGACGATTTCAGAAATGGTTGCCATTACTGATTTCTCAAACTGCCAGTTACCTTGAAATAACTCTACAGGACAGTTTATTGCAAAGGGTCCTCTGCGGAACACTAATTCCAAAATATATCAGTAGACATAACTGAAAACAATATTAAAAAGTTGTCATGGAAAACACTGGGTTAAATTATGTGAAACAGATTTCTTTACTGCAGCACTTAACAACCACCTTAAATATAAATATGTGTATCGCATACCTTCCAGTAGTGGGTAGAGTACACAGCACTTCCTAAATATGTTTGACCACATGACTGCTTTATTATTTTTCCCCTAGATAACTATTTAGGAATGCTCTACTGATGGAAAGTTTAGTGCCCTATAGTAATAGACCTTCCTAGATTTAATATACACCACAGAAAACACACACAGGGTAAATTATACTGTGACAACACTGATGTAATTACCCTGGCTGGTTTCACCATGGATCTTACCAGAGTTGCATTATTTCACAGTCATAAAGATGGCAAGAAAGATCAGAAGAGTTAAATACAGTACTGGGGAAAAATAGAAATAAAAATGAAAACTGCCACCACATATACTTAGTCTTTAACATGGTTATAGGAAAATGTCCTGTATAAAGATAAAATTTATGACTCCAGTATTACTTCATTGGTGATTTTATGAAAAATTCTCCACTTTAAGCTCCCTGATTATCAATATTTTGCATCTTAAAATCAGAAAACTAGAGAGAACAACGTGTCCTGGCGACATGGAACGGAGAGTAGGAAATTTCCAAGTGGATTCAAATCCACCACTCAGGTCTCATTAGCACTATTCGCTGGCCCATAGCAGTACTTGGTGGTGAGGATATCCTTGAGATAATGGTACATCCCATTTTCCAATTTTGAACCCAAAGTCAAACGTTTTGCAAATAACTTAAACTACTTTAGGCCACAGTGAATTCACTTTCCTTCCTGGGTTTTATAACTTCTATAGTTTTGTTTTTCTATAAAACAAGGGGTGGGGGAAATGAGTAAAGGTGGTCAAAAGGTACAAACGTGTAGTCATAAGTTCTGGAGGTGCAATGTACAGCCTGGTATAGTTAACAATGTTGTATTGTATACTGGTTGCTAAGACAGCAAATCTCAAAAGCCCTCATGACAAGAAAAAAAAAAACTTTGTAACTATGTGAGTGATGAATGCAGACTACACTTATTTGCTAATTATTTTGCATTATATACATGTATCAAATCATTATGATGTACAGCTTAAACTAATACAATATTATATGTCAATTATATATCAATAAAACTAGGAAAAAAGAAAAAAAAAAAGAGGTACCAAGGAAGGAACCAGGATTCTTCCACTACAGGTGGTCAGGTGCTGGACCAGCAATGGAGAAGGGCACATGGGACTTATAGATGAGGAGAAAGGGGAAAGAGCGTGGATGTCAATGCTGAAGTTCCTGGCTGAGAGCCTGAATAGAAGCTACTGTGAAGGGGTGGTGGTTCTGATGCTTTCTGATTTTAAAAGTAGCTAGGGAGGTGTGCTGTGGCCAGAAGTGTCTGTGGCCAGATACTTCCCATAAACCAGAGTGTACTGCATCCAAGGGCTGTGCTACAAATCAGCTCTATTTTGGACATTTGCAGTCACTGTTCCTGTTACCTTAAATGAGAAGCAGTCTGTGTTTCTCAGGATATAAATCTACCAAAGTAATACAAACCATACATTGCTAGCCTTATTAGGGAGTGCTGCCTTATTGAGTAACATAAAAAAGAAATATCTAGGTACAAAAACTAAGGACATCAACACCATCTATCTAGATACAACAATCAAAAGTGATGATTAAAAGAAAACAATGGGGGCTTCCCTGGTGGCGCAGTGGTTGCGCGTCCGCCTGCCGATGCAGGAGAACCGGGTTCGCGCCCCGGTCTGGGAGGATCCCACGTGCCGCGGAGCGGCTGGGCCCGTGAACCATGGCCGCTGAGCCTGCGCGTCCGGAGCCTGTGCTCCGCAACGGGAGAGGCCACAACAGAGGGAGGCCTGCATACAAAAAAATAAAAATAAAAATAAAAAATAAAAGAAAACAATGATCTCTTGCTTGTTTAGAGCCATGCCATGATACTAAATTAATTGGAACATGAAGCAAAGATTTTATAGATCATGCTTTACCAGATGTTGTAATGTTAAGACTATGGTGATTAAAAAGTAGTAAGCAGCTTGTGAGTGGTATAAGCAGTTCTTACTTTGGCCATTTACCCTTTGCTGATGTGACTTCCTAATCCTTGTCATTCTGTTCAGTGTATTTCATTGAGTCAATAAAATTAACCCACATGCATAAGGATCTTTCCCTGTACCTTTTTACCTAGTGGATGAGAGAATGGGCTTTGGAATCAAAGGGGCCTTAATTTACATGTAAGCTCTGCCATCTGTTTTGAACAAGGCAAGTTTTCTAAGCCTCTGTTTTCTCATCTGTAAAAAACTGGATAATAAAAGCTATCTAAATAGATATATTTATGGCCAAATGGAATGAATATAAAGCTTTAGAACAGTATGTAGCACATAATCATCAGCAAATAAATGGTAAGAAATAATTATAATAATAATTATCACCTACTTTTAAGGGTGATTCAATCCAAATCTTTCACTATTTGAATGAGGACACTGAATTACTTAGTTCTAAATAGTCTCAAAGAACTTTAAAAAATTTATTTGGCAATATACTGTAGACCCACCATTTGTCAAGCTCTGTGGTAGGCACTGGAAATTCAAAGTGCATACATTCTCCATTAGTGCATATACACTACTTATTCATAGCCAGATTTATTCAAGAAATAATTGATGGCAGTTGCCTCTTGAGTTCAGAGTATAAACAGGGAACAATGCACACGAAGCACCCCAGGATGTGGTGGAGGTCTAAACGGTGTTGATGAATGAAAAGAAGGAGAAATAACTCTGCAGTGAAAGTCACTTCACAGAAAAGGTGGTGACTTACTGGGTCTCGAAGGAAGAGAAGGAGCAGAGTGGACCATACCTTGTAGGGTGGACAGAGAGAGTATCAACTCTAGTTTACTAATGAGACAACCAAGACCTTGAAAAAATCACATCAATTGTCCATGGTCGCATAACAGATTAGAGGCAGAATTGGAACTGAAATTCAGGTCCTGTGACCCATATCTACTAATACTTCAATGCTTTATAATCCACTCTTTCTCTTATTCTCCCAAACAAGTAATGTGTTTGCAGGAAGAAATAATCTCAGCTTTTCAGTTCCACTGGGGATAACTTTTTACTTAATTTCTTCATTTTTCATGGAATAGTTTTCTCTTACTTGATTTATACCTTTACTTGCTTTTATTTCATTTTACTTTGACTTTTTCCTTCTTAATCAGGTGCTGCTCCTTTGAGAATATTTCAATCTCTCTTTGTACATAGCAACTTGCCCCCCACCCAGGGAGTTAATTTATGCATATTCTAAAAACAAGCAGATAATGTAAACGCAAATAGGCTTCCAATGATACTTCATGGGGATCTAAATAGAACTTTGTTTCACTTGGTGTGGCCTGATGTACAATATCCTGACCTTAAGGTCATGTACCCTTGGGTTATTCCAGTTGTAAAACCAACTCTGCATTTGATTTTCTGATTATTATATCGTTATGTTTATCATAACTCTGGTTAGAGGCCACTGCAGCAAATGGACCATAGCTCATAGTTGTTTCTGCAATTGAGCCATATTAAAAGTTAAAATGTATCCATAAATAAGTGCCTATTACAGATCAAAGTTCTGAAAATTAAATATTCACAAATACAGCTCATTTTATAAACCACAGACTCAAAATTACTGAAAGCCAAAAAATAGTAGTACTTAGTACCAAATAATCTTAGTTATGTCTGCCTTATGTATACTGTATTAATGTTAAGCAACTTCTTTTATAGCTTAAGAGGACGTTTTATTTTATTTGGGGAACCCAGCAAATATAGCTCTCATTCATGGGGGTTGAAATGTTAACGTCTAAACAATGATAAGGTATCATCTAATATTATATATTTAATGCATTGGCAAGGATACCATGTTAGGCTTATTTACTTCACGGATTGACTTGATTCTGGCCCTTTTAAAAGGTTAATAAATTTGGGCATATTTCTTTTTATGATTATTCACAGAAGATAACAAGCTTTAATTTCTGTAACTTGTTGGTTCAGCCAACAAGTACAAAACTGTGTGCTGCTATGAAGTGTCTAGGTTGATGCCTCCACAAATGAACAATGAAACCTTGTTCTTATTTATACTAAATAGATTATACTACATAATTAAAAGGGAAAAAAATCAATGCTGGAAAAAGAAAACAAGCAATACAATTAGAACATTTTGATTTGTCTTGGAAATGTTTTTTTGGTATTAAAGTTAGTGGTCTATTAAATTGTATGAGGAAAAATAATAGGACTCATTACATGGAGTGTTCCACTTTGCCACAGTTGGAGTCTGGATTGCACACTTATTTGTTACGTGCACTGAAGCAAGAGGGGGAAATACAGATTAGTAAGGAAATAACCTTTCCCATTAGGGGAGTTTTGATGTCTGCAGGACCTTTTGGAGGATTACTAGGAATATAAAGAAGAGTGAAGTAACCATTTGCACCCATTGTCCAAAGTGAACAACAAGCACTAGAAAAAGATGGTTTTCCTTTCAGCATCCTTTCCTGAGAGGAAGGAAAGAAAGTGGGAGTGAAAGGGAGAATCCATTAAAGACTAAAAACAGAAGGGATGGAACTACAATGTCCTTAGACACCACTGAGACAGGAAAGTCTGCTTGATCACTTCCTCAGACCAAAGACTAAATAGACTCAGGAACTGGTTTACTCTCCTCTTAGCCCTCAAAAGTGATCTCAGAAACAATTCATGGGACTTGTCCTTTTAATTTTGATCACTTAATCTCTGATGAACCAGCAATGACTCCACTGGTTTTCTTCATTTAGAGGAATGTGCCAGCTTGATGCAAGCTCTATATCCCACCAGAAACATCAGACCAAAACAGTTAAAGAAGTAAACGTTAAGACAATTATATTATTCACTATCATTACTAAGGAAAGGATTATAATAGGTGCCATGAATTGAGCATTTAGTATTTACTAGGAGTGGTATGAAATGTTTCACATATTGATACATAATATAATTTAATCTCTTATGTCAGCCTGCCTCAAATCAGTTTTTTGACACCAGAGCCCATCCTTGCTTTTTGGAACATCATGCTGCCTTCTACACTGTTCATTTGTAAGGAAGGTCCCATCCCTTGGCTGGTGGGGTGAACATATGATCCAGGGCTGGTTAATGAGAACTCCTTGATGATGATTAGTTTAGGAATGAACATGTGAGGACAAGTGTCTGACCAGTGTGACAGAATCCTGGGACATCTCCTGAAATCATCCAATTTTGTGAAAAACCCTCTGGTCATCTATTGTGGATCTATGACTAGTAAAGTCTTTCCCTTCCTTTCTTTCTCCCTATATTCCCTCTCCTGCCCTTTTAATCAGACTTGTAGTAAGCTCATTCACCATGAAAACTATGGAAAAATCATTTTTACATTTTAAAAGAAATAAAATGAAACTTTAATATACTGTTATTGAAAGTGCTGAACGCTGGGATATATAAGACTATCAAAGTATTATTGAAGCATATAAGCAATTCTAGAAGAGTCAGAATGAATGATTAGAGTTTAAGTGGCTATCATTAACATTTAATTTACAGCGGAGGATAAGCCTTTCACCATGATATTAAAGAGCCATTATCAAGAATGAACGTTATGTGCACATTACATCTAAATGGCTCCCCCACCTCTTGGGATAACTTGGGATCACTTCTAACTAAAAGAGCATTAATTGTGTACTTCTAAAAAACATTCGTGCTTAAATTCCTCCAATCAAATGACATGTAATATTTGGAGATTTAATGATAACTTGGTGACTTTAAATATCAGAACTAAATAATGAATCACATGTTTATTGTGTATCAAATAGAAACGGGAAAACTTTTTATAACCAACACAAAAAAAGTATTAAAAAATCATGTAGAAAATAAAACAGGGAGGAACCTCAAGATGGCGGAGGAGTAAAACATGCGAGATCACCTTCCTCCCCACAAATACATCAGAAATACATCT
>NC_041220.1:95957341-95958540 GCF_002837175.3 Physeter macrocephalus | reverse complement strand
GTCTGCTCACCCGCTGGGGCGGGCGGGGGCTGGGAGCTGAGGCTCGGGCTTCGCTCGGATCCCAGGGAGAGGACTGGGGTTGGCTGCGTGAACACAGCCTGCAGGGGCTAGTGCGCCACGGCTAGCCGGGAGGGAGCCTGGGGAAAGGTCTAGAGCTGCCCAAGAGACAAGAGACTTTTTCTTGCCTCTTTGCTTCCTGGTGCGCGACGAGAGGGGATTAAGAGCGCCACTTAAAGGAGCTCCAGAGACGGGCGCGAGCCGCGGCTATCAGCGCAGACCGTGAGATGCTAAGGCAGCTGCTTCAGCCACCAAGAAGCCTGTGTGCGAGCACAGGTCACTCTCCACACATCCCCTCCCGGGAGCCTGTGCAGCCCGCCACTGCCGGGGTCCCGGGATCCAGGGACAACTTCCCCTGGAGAACGCGCGGCGCGCCTCAGGCTGGTGCAACGTCCCGCTGGACTCTGCCGCCACCGCAGGCTGGCCCCACCTCCGTAGGCTCGCCCCGCCTCTGTACCCCTGCCTCCACCCAGCCTGAGAGAGCCAGAGCCCCCGAATCAGCTGCTCCTTTAACCCCATCCGGTCTGAGTGAAGAACAGACGCCCTCAGGTGACCTACATGCAGAGGCGGGTCCAAATCCAAAGCTGAACCCCGAGAGCTGTGCGAACAAAGAAGAGAAAGGGAAATCCCTCCCAGCAGCCTCAGGAGCAGCGGATTAAATCTCCACAATCAACTTGATGTACCCTGCATCTGTGGAATCCCTGAATAGACAAGGAATCATCCCAAATTGAGGAGGTGGACTTTGGGAGCAATGATATATATATATATTTTTTCCCTTTTTCTCTTTGTGTGAGTGTCTATGTGTATGCTTCTCTGTGATTTTTTCTGTATAGCTTTGCTTTTACCGTTTGTCCTAGGGTTCTGTCTGTCCGTTTTTTTAAAAATTATTTAAAAAAAATTTTTTTAATAATTATTTTTTTATTTTAATAACTTTTTAATTTTAACAGCCATAAAAGGGGAAATCGATAGTAACACAATCATAGAAGGGGAATTTAACACCCCACTTTCACCAATGGACAGATCATCCAAAATGAAAATAAATAAGGAATCACAAGCTTTAAATGATACATTAAACAAGATGGACTTAATTGATATTTATAGGGTATTCCATCCAAAAACAACAGAATACACATTCTTCTCAA
>NC_041220.1:95955272-95955985 GCF_002837175.3 Physeter macrocephalus | reverse complement strand
AAGACAAAGTTGCCCACTCTCACCACTATTATTCAACATAGTTTTGGAAGTTTTAGCCACAACAATCAGAGAAGAACAAGAAATAAAAGGAATCCACATTGGAAAAGAAGAAGTAAAGCTGTCTCTGTTTGCCGATGACATGATACTATACACAGAGAATCCTAAAGATGCTGTCAGAAAACTACTAGAGCTAATCAATTAATTTGGTAAAGTAGTAGGATACAAAATTAATGGACAGAAATCTCTTGCATTCCTGTACACTAATGATGAAAAATCTGAAAGTGAAATTAAGAAAACACTTCCATTTACCACTGCAACAAAAAGAATAAAATACCTGGGAATAAACCTACCTAAGGAGACAAAAGGCCTGTATGCAGAAAATTGTAAGACACTGATGAAAGAAATTACAGAAGATACAAATAGATGGAGAGATATACCATCTTCTTGTGTTGGAAGAATCAACATTGAGAAAATGACTATACTACCCAAAGCAATCTACAGATTCAGTGCAATCCCTATCAAACTACCACTGGCATTTTTCACAGAACTAGAACAGAAAATTTCACAATTTGTATGGAGACACAAAAGACCCCGAATAGCCAAAGCAGTCTTGAGAAAGAAAAACGGTGCTGGAGGAATCAGGCTCCCTGACTTCAGACTATACTCAAAGCTACAGTCATCAAGACAGTATGGTACTGGCACAAAAACAGAAA
>NC_041220.1:95951073-95954891 GCF_002837175.3 Physeter macrocephalus | reverse complement strand
TGTTGGTGGGAATGTAAATTGATACAGCCACTATGGAGAACAGTATGGAGGTTCCTTTAAAAACTAAATATTGAACTACTATACGACCCAGCAATCCCACTACTGGTCATGTAACCTGAGAAAACCATAATTCGAAAATAGTCATGTACCAAAATATTCACTGTAGCTCTATTTACAATAGCCAGGATATGGAAGCCAGCTAAGTGTCCATCGACAGATGAATGCATAAAGAAGATGTAGCACATATATACAGTGGAATATTACTCAGCCATAAAAGGAAACGAAATTGAGTTATTTGTGGTGAGGTGGATGGACCTAGAGTCTTTCATACAGAGTGAAGTAAGTCAGAAAGAGAAAAACAAATACCGTATGCTAACACATATATATGGAATCCCCCCAAAATTTAAAATGGTCATGAAGAACCTAGGGGCAAGATGGGAATAAAGATTCACATTTATATTCCACCTCTCAACCCTTGAGCAAATACACAGAACCCAAAATATCTTTTGTAATTATCTTAATTACTGTTACCTTTGATTTATCTTACAAGGGTAATGCATTTGAAATTGTAATTCCTTGTTAATGTCAGCTAGATTTTACTGGATTTTTAAAATATTACTTCTTTCTTGGTCGGTCTGATATTTCAAATATGTTTGATACAATGAATAGAGATGGTAAAATAAGCAGTTTTCACTTCAACGGATTAGTTTCTGTAGAGGACCATAATTTTGCAATGCTAATCATCATTAGCTCTTTGAAAGATAGATGTATTTTGCCGCAAATATATTAGTATATATTGGTAGAAGGAAGAGATATATTAAATACTGATCTGAACTGAAGACGACTTACTTCTATCAACCGAATGCTTTGTAGTTTCTGTGTGTTTGAAGTATTTTTCCAGATAGGGCAGAAAGGATAATGAAATGTGCACTGGAAAGAGAGTCTGAAATATCACATTTTTATTTAAGGTCTGTAACTACTTTGCTGTATGACTTTTGGAATACTGCTTAACCTCTCTATACCTTACAATATCCAAATTGAGAACACTTTTACTTGCATGACAGATCTCTCCTCAGTTAATATGAGAACCAAAAGGGATGATAAATATGAAAGGCAATGAAAATTACCAAATGCCAAATTAATGACTGGCCCTGTCCATCAATGACCAATCAAATATTTACTGAGAAACTACTAAACATAGAGATGGTTCAGAAAAAATACTCAAAGTGGATCATGGGAGAAATACATAAATTATACCAACTGCTATAAGAACAGTTCCAATGCTATCAGAGTTCAGAGGAGGGGAAAGATGATTTTGACAAAGATAGAGGGAAAAAGAAAGTAGAATAAAGTGACACTATTTGAAATGGGTCTTGGGAAATACTAGCACCTGGATTTTAGATGAGAAGACAGGTGGGAGAGGAGGTTACGGGTTTGAAAAGAGGATTATCTATGGCATAGTTTGAATACAATATGCATGTCACCTCTTTAGTCAACTGAGAGGACTTTAGTCAACTGAAGATTTTGAAAGAAAAGGAAGAGGGAAACAGAAGGATAAGAAATACCCTTTACTGAACAATCAATATATCTAAGATATTAAGGTTTTTTAAAATCTAGTATCTCAATGTTGTGATGTATTGTTATTATGTTCACTTACAGATTAGAAAATTGAAAGTAAACCAAGAATTACCGGAATCTAAAATCATGCCTTGGGCTTCCCTGATGGCACAGTGGTTAAGAATCTGCCTGCCAAAGCAGGGGACAAGGGCTCGAGCCCTGGTCCAGGAAGACCCCACATGCCGCAGAGCCACTAAGCCCATGCGCCACAACTACTGAGGCTGAGCTCCAGAGCCCGTGAGCCACAACTACTGAGCCCGCGTGCCTAGAGCCTGTACTCCGCAACAAAAGAAGCCGCCACAGTGAGAAGCCCGCAACGAAGAGTGGCCCCCGCTCGCCACAACTAGAGAAAGCCCGTGCGCAGCAACGAAGACCAAACACAGCCAAAAATAAATAAATAAAATAAATTTAAAAATTAAAATAAAATCAAATCATGCCTTTCCACAGCCTCCTACACCATTATACTATTTTTCAAGTAGATGGTGATTCATTTTATTGCATAACTTAAAATAGTTTTACATTGAGGTTTCATGTGGCCAGTGGATGAGGGCAGAGCGATGGTTCTCACTCCCAAATGAGAAGTAGCAAGCTGACCGGAGTGATCCTTCTCCGGTGGATTTAATCAGAAATCAGATTTCAGAAATGAGCATGGGGCTTCCCTGGTGACGCAGTGCTTGAGAGCCCGCCTGCCGATGCAGGGGTCGTGCCGCGGAGCGGCTGGGCCCGTGAGCCGTGGCCGCTGAGCCTGCGCGTCCGGAGCCTGTGCTCCGCAACGGGAGAGGCCGCAGCAGTGAGAGGCCCGCGTACCGCAAAAAAAAAAAAAAAAAGAAAGAAATGAGCATGCATAGGCACCTGCGCAGCCCTCCAATGACCTACTCCTCAAAAGACTACATATTTAATATAGATGGAAAAAAAACCCACACGTCTTAGAGGAGGATGATCCTGTGACTCCCTTTCCACATGCCCCTGAATCATAAGTATTTGGGGAGTCCTCCGCCTGCCCTTCTCACATGCAGGTTCCTCCTCATTCCTGCCCAGGGTTTTATAAGCGCACGAGAGTATATTCATTAAGAGCATGAACTTTAATTGAGACAGGTGTAGAGGAAAGTCATAATTTTACTTGCTAGCTGTGTGACCTGAGGCAAACTGCATAAAATGGAGATAAAAATATCATAGAATAGTTTGAAGCTTTCATACATATAAATATGTGAACTGCTCAGCCTCACACTTGGAATATCAGCACTCCAAAATTGGCAACTAATTTGTGTTACATGACTACTCATGTTTTATGTCCACATCAGTAACATCTCCTACAATACGTGCTAAAGTCATTGACTTGTAAATCAATAGCATTCGTTACAGATTAATAGCTCTTCAGTAATCATTTAGAGGGGGCTCTATATGTCAGGCACTGTACTGCATACTGGAGAGAACAAAAGATATACAATAAGTGTAATATAAAGTCCCTACTCTTGAGAAGCTCACACAACAGTGAGGAGTAGACAGAACTCTAAAGAGATTATTGGAATATAAAATAGGATAAGAAGATGGGGAAAACTTGTGATGAATTCTGTCAAAGCAAATTAATAAAAGCTTTAAAGAAGAGTGACATTTCAGGTAAATCTGGGTATCCAAGTAGAATTTCTCTACTATCTAACACAAAGGGGATCAGGATGCTGTAGGTAGAGAGAATAGTATCTGATGTGGAAGCAAGCAAAAAGAAAAATTAAGGAAACTAAAAGACATTAGGAATCATTGGAGCAGCAGTCACATAGAGGGAAGGATAAAGAAATGAAATGATAGATACAGTTGATCTTCAGACTGTGAGAGGCCTCTTGTGCCATAAATATACCGGGAAAAACCAAAAAGTATTTTTAAGTTAATGTTGGCATCAGTGTGAGGGATGGATTGGTCCAGGGAGAGACTGGTGGCAAGGAGACCAGTTAGGATACCAGTGTCATAGTCTCCAGACAAAAGAAGATGGATGGACTGATCCAAGTGGTAAAAAGGAAGAGGCAACACTGAGAGGTATTTGGGGACAGAATCAATATAAGTTGGTGACTGAATCTGAGGCAACAGAAAGAAGAAAATGTTAAGATTTCTAGTCTTAAAAAGTAGGCATGTGGGCTTCCCTGGTGGCGTAGTGGTTGAGAGTCCGCCTGCCGGCGCAGGGGACACGGGTTCGTGCCCCGGTCCGGGGG
>NC_041220.1:95886481-95950662 GCF_002837175.3 Physeter macrocephalus | reverse complement strand
CCCACGTACCGCAAAAAAAAAAAAAAAGTAGGCATGTAATGAAATAAAGGACGGAACCAAGAAATATAGAGGAGGTATAATTATTTGCAGTTATATTAGCCTTCTTCTCACTTTTCCCTGACCCTTAGCCCAATACTTGTTAGCAAAAAGAACTTTTTGCTATACATTTCTTGAATGTAAATTATGCTTGCCTAACTCAACCTAGTAGAATTCTAAGTTATGTTAGGATTTAATCAATTTTTCCACAATTAAATATATAATAGTTCTTACAACTCAACTCTAGATTTAAATAGCCATCCATGTACAGTGGTATTGTCAGGTTTAGCAAGATATTTATAATAAAACTTGTCCAAAAAAAGATCTTGAATCCTTTTTCTTGCTGATCCTCCAAATAACCCAGTGAGCTGCATAAGTAGACCTAAAGCCCCCATTTTTAGGTGGATTAAGAGATTTAAATCTACTGAGAAAACAGAGAGGCAGACACTAGTTGCTAGGGTAGAGTCAGATTTAATGACCGCAACATCAAGGAATCCACAAATGTAGCCTTGCAGACATATAAGACATGAAGAATAACTGCAAAAGATCATGCGTCTGGACATATATACACTACCAAACGTAAAATAGATAGCTAGTGGGAAGCAGCCGCATAGCACAGGGAGATAGCTCGGTGCTTTGTGACCACCTAGAGGGGTGGGATAGGGAGGGTGGGAGGGAGACGCAAGAGGGAGGGGATATGGGGATATACGTATAGCTGATTCACTTTGTTATACAGCAGAAACTAACACAACAGTGTAAAGCAATTATACTCCAATAAGGATGTTTAAAAAATAAATAAATAAAGCTTTTTAAAAAAAGATTATGCATCAAACTACCTCTGTATTATGTAATATCATATTTGTGCAAATCAATAAGGAACTGCCAGACTTACCAACTACCTCAATACCATGATGACTATCAGTATAGGAAACTGGAATCCCCTATTTGAATTTTTTAAATTTGATTTTTAAAAATTATATTATGCACAACAAACATTTATTAATTATCTCCTATAATCACTGTGACATAAATAGCTAATTACCTACCCAATACCATTCTTGCTTCCATTTTAAGAACAGAACCCTGATTTTGTTAAGTCGGGCAAGGTGCCCAATTTTTTTCTATTGTCTAATGAAACCAGGAGCAGTCAATGTGATATAAATGGAAGTAACTGGGTGAGGTGTCTGGAAAAACACTTTAAAGGGAGCTAGACTTAGATGGAAATCTAGCCCTTTTGCCCTCCCTCCATTCCTTTTTTCCTGTTTTTTGGATTGTATCTATCAGGGCCATAGCACAAGAATGGAAATACATACCAATCCTTGTAGAACAAAGAGAAGGAGCTCACCTCTTCCATATCAGCCCAATTCAGCCTACTGCCGACATCAGTACAATAAAAATATAACCCTAATTTATATAAGGTAATGTTATTTGGATTTTCTGGTGCATGCAACCAAAACTAATTAATATGTAGTACAGATAGTGACATGCTTAGAGTTAGGAAAAGCAAAAATAACTAAAATGCATAAATGGTGTGAGAGACTACAGAAGGATATAACCCTAAAACCAGTACTTTTTTTATCCCCACTCCCAATAGTCTAATATAAATTGAAAAGTGACATTTGCAGTCATGATAAGCTTGAGTGTCATGAGGAATGAGCGCTCTATCACATAAATTAGAGTGATCAGTCATGGGGTGTCTTAAAACCCTATATTTTTCTAGGTACCAGTGGGGAAGAAAGACTTCTGTTTCTTACTTCCAAACAGTTTATAAACCAGAAGGGGAGACAGAGTAGTGCTTGACAATAAACGACTTATGTTATAGCCATAGTAAGCACTACTGAGCAGCTTTCAACTCAACAAATATTCTCCCAGGATGAGATGCCCTGGGGAGAGATACTGGAGTGAGAAACAATGTTACAATACTTTAAGGCCTAGCTACCTAGGGGGAGAAGAGACATTCAAAGGGTATTATAACATGGTAGACTTGTGTGAATTTAATAGCCATGATTTCAACTTTATGGGAGTAATTTTTTTATGAGTTGAATTGTGTCCCCCCAAAATTCATACGTTGAAGTCCTAACTCTCAGCACCTCAGAATCTGATCTTATTTGGATATAGGATCATTACAGATATAATTAGTTAAGATGAGGCTATACTGGAGTAGAGTGAGACCCTAATCCAATACAACTGAGGTCCTTGCACAAAGGAGAAATTTGGACACAATTGCACACACAAGGAGAATGCAAAAGGAGAAAGGCTGAGATATGGGTGATGTTTCTAAGTGCCAAGAAATGTCAAAAACTGCAAGCAAACCACCAGAAGCTAAGGAAGAGGTATGGAACAGATTCTTCCTTACAGCCCTCAGAAGGAACCAAACTTGCTGACACTTTGATTTCAGACTTCTAGCCTCCAAAACTGTGACACGATAAACTCCTTTTATTTAAGCCACCCACTGTGTGGTACTTTGTTACGACAGCCTTAGCAAACTAATACAAACCTCAATGGAATGTACAGGTTTCTTGAGAGACATTTCTGAATCACATGCATTAAGAGACTGATGTTCTCAGCAACTTTGGTAGTGGGTAGACCCAACTTGTTGAATATTTCAACACGACGCTTGAAAGAAAACAGGGGAAAACTTTGCTCTTTGAAGAGCAAACAGCCTTCTTCAAAAATTGCTTACAATGAGTGTGGGTGAAGGAACTGAAGAGAAAGCATAGAAGTTTAATATATTGATAGTATAGTATTCGGGAATTTGTTCTTAGGACACATTTTCAAAGACTGAGAAAGGGCTTCTGTATAAAGCAAAGAAGGTGAAGTTCAGGGTTAATGGTGGAAAGAATCCATTGTGGGGTCAGAGAAGGAGCTGGCATTGGAGAACTCTGAAAGATGTTCTATCAATCAGGGTCCAGTGAGGAAAACAGAAGCCGTGACTAGTGTTTCAGACAGAGGGGATTTAATACTGGGCATTGGTTACTCAGGTACTGAGAGGCTAAAGAAGACCGTGAGGTCTTTCACACCATGCTGGTATAACCCAGAGGTCGACATGGGTTGCTTTAGGAAGCAGCTACCATCCCTCAGGCTGACAGAGAAAAAAGAGAGAATCTGGAAGAATGTGTCCCCTGCAGTTGGTGGTCAGATCTCTCAGAGGAGGGGGGCCACAGCCCTGCAGGTACTGGACCACTGAGGGGACCTGGGTGTTTTCTCAGACTACCCAAAGGGGCATAGCTGGGTGTTGGAGGGGCTGGGGTGTAGCTGTCTGGTACTTCTCCTGCTGCAGGTGGAGTAAAGTTGGGTCTGGAAGATTCCACGTTAGTTGGAAGCTGGAGCCATAGTCGTCTGCTTCCAATGGAGAGCAAGACCCAACCTGGAAGCCAGAAAAGAGTCCTTCTCCCAATCTGTCCCCTTCCAGTCCCCTGCCAGTGCTTCCCACTGGCAAAATAATACCCAGAAATTGGCTGGTAATAGAGTCTGGGAAATGTAATTTTTGGAGTTTTAATCCCAACTTCTCAGAAAGGAGTAGATAAGGGAGTGGCTTGGAACTAAGAGTCAATAGGCAACAGATGCAGAGATGTAAATGTTTTGATTTTTAAAAGTAAGGAAAAGAGGGTACTTGAAATGCCTGGGCACAGGCAGAGTCTGGAAGGTATGGGAAGGTCAGTCAATGATTTTGATTTCCTGATATGTGTCAGGAATGAGTCTAGGTGCTGGAGATAGCAAAGTGAGCAAAACAGATAATAGTTATTTGTGGACTATTTAACTTGAGTAACAAGTGTGTATAAGGGAGCAGTAGGAAATTAGACTGAAAAGGGAGAATAAAAGCCTAGAACCGTATTCTAGATAGCTTGGGGCACCAATAAAAGGGAAGTACAGATAACCCAATAAACCATGCTTAATCTTCAGCGTTTTTCAGAATGGGTCTGCATATCTGTCAGTGGGTTAGTAGCATTAGAGAACTTTATAAAATAAATTTACTTTTCTAATAGTCAAACTTATCATTTTATTATTATTAACAATATCATCATCATCACTGACATTATCACTATTATACTGTTCATCCAGCACTTACTCTCTGGCAAGAATTGAGTACTTTCCTTACATCACATCAAACCCTCCAGACAACACTATGGAATATGTATTATGACCTCAGTTTTATGTGAGAAGAAACTGAAGATCAGAGATGATAAGTTATTTGGTCAAAGTCATGTTGAACCTGGATTCAAAAGCAAGTCTGACTCCAAACCCCTTTCTCTGAAGCATTGCACTCTACGACATCTCAGAAAAGTCATCCGGACTCACACATTCTCTCAAAATATTCATCAGCAAGGTCATTTCAAGACTCAAGTACCACCTGGCAGCTTGAGCCATTCCTCCCAAGTTCTTAGCTCAGCTCATTTATAATCCCCCCTGAGTATTACCTCCCATCCTTCTTCACTTTTTAAAGTGTGTCACAGTCCTCTGAGATGACAGGCTGAATGATGGTGATGAGAATGTGGTAATATAAAGTCAATAAACAGGAGAGGCTGCCAGGAGTGGGCAAGAAGAGGTTCACAGAGGATGCATCTGAGACAGAGCAGCCCCAGCTGTTTTAACATATGTGCAAATTACAACAGGTGTGCTCACACACCCATGCAGACCTGATCACAGTTGTTCGGAAGAAAGGACAGTTAAACTTAGAAATGCAAACGTATGGGTGATAGTTGCTCTATTTCCTAAGCCTTAATGGCTTGGCTCTTTATCTTACATGTATAAACACGGTAGACAAAACCTCCACATAAATAAGCAGCAGGTGCACTGGTGTTTTCTGGCCAAGATATTACGCAAGTGTTAAGCCAAGCTGATCAGCAAGAAGCGCGCATCCATCGGTTTCACTGCAGAATGGCGGGGGAGGAAGGGCGCACTGAGCAGGCGGGTTAAATTAAACCTCATCTGGCTTACAGAAGGGCCACTTATTGCCCAGAGTTGGAAGGTGTTCAGGGGCACAAGAAGGGTAATTGCACTGAAAGAAAATCCAGAGCTTGCGAATTCTGAAATGTTTAAGACCTACTGGGGAGTTTGCACACAAATGCAAAATGACTTAGGAAAGGGGAAGCACTTGTAAGAATCCTAATAACATCTATCTAGCACTCTGCTAAGTGCTTTGCTTACATTAACACCTCATTATCACCTCAAACTTACAGGATATGTATGGTGCACTATTTTATTAATAAAGAGAGTTGTGACTTTACTACAACTTTTATTTAACTTTTCTAAAATATATTTTATACATAGAGAGAAACATAGATGGTATAGATATAGAAAATAAGATGTAGAAAGAGAATTTTAATCTAGAACTGCCTAAATTAGTAATTACTAGAACAAACTGCCATAACTCACATCTTGATTGCTGGAGATTCTTCTCTTTGAAAGACCCAGTTCACTTAAAAGCACATGCTTGTTCTCTAAAGCAACTTCATCTATTTCTAAAAGAGTCTGCTAATTGTGAAAATTTCTGGCAAGTATGTGTTTTGGGGGTACGATGTGTTATGGCCAGTTTGAATCTCTAATTTTAACAAAATCTGATGCTTATATATTTTTTTCTTTTTTTAGATACATCAGCAAACCTTGGTTTGTTCTGCCTGAAGAATTTAAAGTAAATTCACCATGGTCTCTTTTATTTATCCTCTTCTATTTATGCATTCAAACTCTAGGGCAAAAGAAATTTAAAGCACACATCCAGGGCAAATCATTTTAAAATTTTGCATAGGATATCATGTAGATAAGCCAAGAAAAAACACAATAAAATAACTGTGCCAAAATCAGTCTTAATATCTTAATATATATATATATATATCCCAATTCATGCATTCACTTCATTTCTTATCATCTCCCCTTTAACCCTGCATGCATATTTTATAGAACAACAGTATTGAAAAATGTATGGGTCCACCAAGATTTCTCATCCTAATGTGCCTTTGTGCATTCTCTTTCCTCATTTCCTTTCCTCCATTTCTTAGTAGTACTTCAAAGTTCAGTTTGGTCCTCTTCTCTTCAGCTAATCTTTCCTGACCTCTCCAGCTGGGTTAGGTGTCCATCTAAACTTACATCACCAGCAGCAGCAGTATTTGCCATGACCTGAATGCCTCCTGTGTGCACAGGATCAGAAGCTTTAAATATATTAACTCTAATCCACTGAAGTTCCATGGATTAGCATAAATTAATTATCCCTACTTTACTATTGAGGGAAAATAAATTTATTTCCTTTATCTGTTGCTATTTCTCCCTTATTATTTCTTATTTTCTGTTTTCATGCCATCCCCTTTTCTCCCTTAAGTAGTTTAGATATATGTATTTATATTTATTTTTCCCAAAGAATTATCTTTTATATTTATGTTGGTTCTTCTGATTTTCTGATATCTAAAGCACTGATTTCAGATTTTTTCTATTAAATCCCATTTTTCTTTTCTTAGATTCATTTTTGTTTCTTTTTTTTTTAACAGTTTGAACCTAGATACTTAAATTAAATGTGAAAAAATTAAATGAATTAGTATTTAAGCCTATGAACTTTCATGGTGCAGTGCCTTAGCTGGGCTCCATACTATCTAAATTCATTCTCATCAATTCTGAGACACATTTTTTAAGGTCATTTCAACTTGTAACACTTCTTAGAATCAAGAGATGCCTTCACCAAAGGATGAATATATGCATCTATTAGTACACTAAGCTCCACTTTGATCAGATTCCTGTGGGTATCAGCCAGGCTGCAGTTTTGACACGGTTGCTATTCTCAGAGCCTGCACAGCCTCTGGCATGTTGTTCCTACTGGCATCACTCCAGTTGAGTTATGTGCATTACTGGTGCTGTAAGAGGTGAGTTTAGTTCCTGTTTAGAATATCTTCATTTTTTCAATTGAAAATATTCTATGGACACTTTCTAAGAAGATCAAGAAAGCAGCACTTTAAAACATGTCAACGGCTTGGGAGAAAATTCTACAGGTAATTGTGGACCACTCTCTTAAGTAATGTAGTTGGCGGTACAGTGGAAGAAATTCTAAGGCATAAAAAAAGAATTGTCATAGTTTATTGGCAGAAACTTTCTTCTTAATGAACATAAAATAACTATGCATACCACAACTTATGTTGTCTTAGATTTGATGAAAATGTTCATCTGGTGTCTTTAAAATTATGATTTGCTAGAACTTTACAATTTTGTTTTCATTTCCATTTTGATCAATGTGTCTTTAAGAAAGGATTTTGAAATCTCTAGTTTATACTGGCTTTCTGCTTTCCAGTTTTGTTTTTAATTTCCAGCTTTATTACATGCAGACCAGAGAATGGTGTCTACATTATTTACATGCTTAGATAATCTATTGAGGTTTTTTGGTTAAGTCTCAAAATGGTCAGCCTTGTCAATGTTTCATGGGCATTTGAAAAGAAGGTGGTTTTCCTCTTTTGAGGGAACAGAATCCTTATACACTTGGTAGAATTTAATTTAAATGGGGCTATAAATAAAATAAAATTCTGTAATCCTAGCAGGAGTTGAAAAATTAAAGACGCAGCAAGATTTGAAGGAGAGTGATTATCTTTAGTTATTGAAGGTGAACACTCAAACCAGGAGTCTAAGGCAGAATATATACTTGAGGAACTGAATAAAATAAATGGAGACTAACAGAAGATAAGACTAGATTTCAGGGTGGAATCAGAAAGAAGTGTCTTTAAAGCAGAAGGAAGCCTTATGCCCCGTCTATCCATTCTCTTCTTCCTGTGTTTGCCTTACTTCAACATTTTTAGTATTTCTGCCTTAAATGTTTGTCATTTCTGAGAATTCTGTGAATTATCTCTACTATTATTAACCTAACAACTTTCTTTAAATCTATTTTTTATCAATTTACTCTTTATATACCTTTGCTTTAAGTAATACTATCCATGAACTAATGGAATGATATAATGTGTGGCATTAAATATGACAATTAAAAAAGTCTGTCTACATATCTTCTAGAATAATTTCACTTATCCTTTGTACATAAGACTTTCATCAACACGGCATAATCAGTAACTGTTTTACACTTAGTCTGGCACCAGTGGTAGAGCTTGTATTGCCCTCAAGCTGACTGCAGGGAGGTAAGTCATGGAGGTGATGGTTAGACAGCCATGGGGCTTGAATTAGGAGTCACATGAAAAAGTAGATGAGAGGTTAGAAAACTAATACTTATTGAATTAAGAGTCCAATATGATTTGGAAGTCATGAGATAGAAATTTAGGGCAAAATCACTTATTCTGTCTTGAATTAAAGTCAATGCTTTCTACATTAGAGGTCAGATTTTCAAGAACTTAAGAAGGAAAATATATCTCCCTGTAGTTTCTTATACCCAAAAAACAATCGGACTATTGAAAGAGAATAATGTCCAATACCTTGCTTTCTTTTTCCTTTCCTTTCTTTCCCTACAGCTTACTTCTTAGCAGTTATTTAGCCATATGTTAACTTTTCTATTATGTACACAATTTGTCATTTCCAAAAGGGACTACATTTAAACAGTCTCTAGACTCATTGTCCTGTACTCATGTTCATTGTCAAATACTTAAAGCACATTTTACATTACAGTCTTCACATCATAGTTTATAGCAAGTCTTATTTATTTCATTAATCATAGAATGATTACCTGTAGCTTTGATAATACAAAAGATATCACAAATTATATAATTTTTTAAAAAATAAATGCTACCTTCTATTTATGGAGGACTTAAGTCTGTGCCAGGAAAAATGGAAAATGAATATAAATATTATAAGTTTGTCAATGAAAATATTAAAACTCAAATAGGTTAATTAATATACCCAATGTCACATAAGTAGTAAACTGCAGAGTAGGGCTGCAAATCAAAGCTGTTGGGCTGCAGAGCCCATGCTGCTTCTAGACCTCAAGACAAAATGATCTGATAGACCTCAAGCTACAGTCTTGTTTTTAAACGTTGAAATAAGAGCCACAAAGAAGTTTCTTGGGCTGTTGCCTACTTTGTAAGTTTGTGGTGAAGATTAAATGAGGTAAAGTGAGCGAACATGCTTATCAGCCCCCCACCCCTACTTGGCACATGTAGGTTTCATGTACTTGAGCTCCTTTCCTTCCTCAGAATGAGCAGCTGGCACTGGCAATCTCTTCACCACACCACCCTTTTCTTCCTTCTGTGCATGGAGTCTAGCGTATAACAGACTTCTAGAAGTGGCCACGTTACTGAATTCTGGCCAAGTGAATGTGCATGGAGGTGACATATGCCACTTTCAAAAAGGCTCATAAAAATCTCCTGCCTGAGATCTTCCAATGCAGGTGACCTGTAGAAGGGCCTTGACAATCACTTTCTGAAGATGGTGGAGCCACAGACAGAAGGAGCTGCAATTCCTGAGCCATCACTTGTAGGAGAGCTATTTAACTGGGTAAACGTTTGGTCTATAGATAAGCAAGAAAATAAACTGCTACTTGGTTAAGCCACTGAAATTTTTGAGTTTATTCTCTCACAGGAACTGGCCTAATGTGTTAGATTATGGATGTCCTCTGACTGAAAATAATACAAAATCCTTGGAAAGTTTTGAATACCAAAGTAGAAACACTAGAACTGGCTTGCACACTGACTAAAAACCAAAGTCCTAAAATTGCTTAACGCACTCAGAATTATTTGAAATGCTGCCCAAAGTTGTTTCTGGAAATATATTTCAGAGATGAATTATAAATCTCTGATTAGTAATTTACCAAAATTTAAAAATTTTTAGAAGACTTCAAAGTTATTTACTTAATTTTGATTATTCATTTTATCAAATTATTACTTTCTTCAATAATACATTTTCTCTAACCCTTGAATTAATAACAGTTGAAGTGCTATGATTATAATTATCTTACATTAATAAGCTAATTTCTTCAGAGATTATACTCACTTGAAACACTAGGTTTTAAACACTGAAGATTTAATTAGGTTAATTAAAATACTATTGTATTTTATTTTTACTTTACGATTGCTCCATTATCATTTAATGATTTTTATAATAGCAATAGAATTCATTATTTACTGAACATGCTTTTTCTCTAAAATATTAGTTTTATGGTTAATTTTATTAAAAAATTAATCAGCTACATACCTACTGCGGTTTTGCCTATATTTTCTTTAGTTTTATCAATTCTACACCATAACTAATGCCAACTTATCCTTCTAGTCATAACCTGCATTACACACTAACAAAACCCCTTTAGGTAAAAGGTGTTTACCTGTTCCTTGAATGTACTTTGCTGGACCCTACCCTGTGACTTGAGTCCAAACAGTGGGCCATGTGTGGAAAACCCCTGACTCTAAGAAGGAGAGCCACAGTAATCTCTCTCAAATGTCAATTCATAAAACATGTGTAGGTTTCAAGACCCTTAATGATCTGGGGTCATACAATTTTATATACATCATATGCATCCTTTGCATGCCTTGCTCCCATTCAGATTCCTTTGTGCATGTTAAATATTGATTTAATCTTATTTATTTATATCTTATTTGTAAATTGCTTGCTATGCAGCCTATTAATTTGTTTTAATTGAATTACATATATATGTAATATATATGAGCAAGAGACTCAAAGAGGAAAGAAAGAAAAAGAAAAGAGGAAGAGACAGAAAGTAAGAGCAAAATGAAAGGATTTATATATGGCAAATTCTTCAACACACCATTCTACTCGTTAGGTGAATAACCAAGAGTAAGTGGAAAAGAGAGAGGGAGGAGACTCTGCTGCTTTCTGCTCTCAACTTTTGGGACCTTAATGTGAGCCTCTTACAGTCCTGAGCATGATTCTAGTCTTTAATCATGTGTACTTTCCCCTACCTCTTGGCACCCCAGGACAAGCCACTGACTTCACCTTGTATTCAACCAAAGAAATGGTGACCTTTTCCAGCATGGGGGTGATACAACCCACACTGGACTAATTCAGAGGCAGTCCCTCTGTCTGTAATGTTGCACCTTCTTAAAGTTTGTTTACCTTGCACACTGACTTGAGAACATTACTGCTTTGCATATTGCAGGTGCTCTGTAGAATGACTTACTGAGTCAATAAATAAATGCTACTACTTATCAACATTTGTTTCTGCTCATAGAAGTCTACATTTTTGTATTGTTTCTTCCTTCTCCAACTTAAACAGTTCTATATCAGATATTCTAAGGGATCAACTGATTTAAGGCTGTTGCATATAAAATGTCTTTTATATGGTGGAAACCCAAGAAGCATGCAAATCCAGTGCTCTGCTTTGCTACTTATGACAGCTTCCCTAGGCACATCATAAGCCATGGTCACATCGGCATTCAGGCAGAACACAGTGTCTTATATTTTTTGAGAATCCAGAAAAACATACTGTGCCACAGTGCTGTCTGAACATAACACAAGTACAAGATGAGTCTCTGGATGTGTCCAAAAGAAAGAAAACTACTTTGGAGAAAAGTTGACATGTTAAATTGACTTCATCCCTGAAGAATGGGGACTTCATCCCTATTTTCTCTTTTAATTGAATTACATATATTCATTTATATATTTGTTTATCCCCCCATGGATTATTTTTTATCATAATTCCACATTCAGAATTCTGGATGCAGTAACCTACCAGAATCAACTACACTCAACCACCCTGCTTTTCTTTGCTGAAAACCTTTGAACTATATTGAGGGCAAACTCTATTGATACCTTCTATATTCTCAAAGTCCAGGGATAATTCAATGCATGTTGAATACAATGACATTCTAGTTATTATTCTCCATAAACTGCCTTTCAGCCTAGAGATAAAAATTTAATTTAACGAAATGTTTCCATCTATCCTGACTTATGTAGCAGAACAAGAATGTATAGCACAGTGAAAATTACTTTTGAAAAATATTTTTTTTTAGTTAACTTGGACACAATCCAATAAAACCCAGCTTTTGATACAGAAACACTTAGATAAGTTGAGAACCATTATGTTTTACAATAAGAACTATCAACTGACCCCAACTTCTACTAAATATAGCACTTCCAATTATAATAACAAGTGCCCAAATCTATGCTGTAATAAAATATCTTTATTGGTGTGGTAGACTGTCAATATCTTTTTACCACTGAATTTTATCTAGGTAACTTTAAAACTACAGGAGTTCTCAATACATGAGTTCACAATGTTTAGAAAGAAAAGGGAATGAATATTTATTGAGCCTTGACCTTGAGCCAGGAACTCTTTTTGGCCTTATTTATCTCACTTCACATCCACAAGTACTGCCTTTAAGTATTATTGCCCTATGTTGCCCATAAAGACACTTCAGTTTAGAAAATTTAAACACCACATCCAAGGCTATACCGTTAACAGGCACCAAAGACTACATTTAATTCTAAATGTCTTGTTCTAAAACCAGCCTTTATTGAATAAAGTAGTTCCCTATGAAATGAAGAATTATGCCTTGATGGGAATGTTTAATATTAGCTGGAGATTATTTTTTAAAAGATAAATGAATAAATATTACTGAATAAAAATGAAATTTAGCCTAGGGTGGCATGGAATAGACACTTTCCTCTAGGTAATTACATAAAATGCCTTATGCAAAGTATAAACAAATATTTAAAAGTGATCATTCTCAGCATTCCCCCAAACTCATCATCTTGCAATTGCCAAGTACATATTTAAAGAATATTATTCTATAAAGGATGGTGAACTCCCAACGTGCCTTTCCTTTCCTCTAGAAAATCAACTCAGCCACAGTGCCAGCAAGTACTTTATACAGTGTCAGGTGGGGCCATTAAAGATATGGAACACAGAAATTGGATTTCCTTTCCTGAGTATCACAGTGAAGAAGGAGAGAGAAAAGGAAAGCTCATAACATTTGTGCTTTTGTAAGGACGTGTCACCCCTTCCAAGAGCAAATGACCAAGTTCAGTGAGTGTGCTGAGAGCTTATCCATGAGAACTGACACTCAACCAGAGCTCAATTTAGAAACCCTAGTTCATGTTCAATTTATTTTATTTTCTGCATTTTACTCTGTCACCCTGCATGATGACGTTAAGTATAGACCTGCAGAGAAAATATTATCTGTTTCTGAAATGTTTAAGTGAAACATCATTATATTTCTAAACAAATAAAAGCAAGCACCTTGGTAAAACAATGGCATAATAATAGACCTGCAGGAGGTTTATTTTGTGATTTTCAAGGGAATTGACAACTTGACTAATTCACAATTCTAAATTCAAAATATCTTTCTTGTTAGAAAAATTCCATGCCCCCTGCTCTCCTGAGAAATCTGGAAGAGACTGCAGACATTTCTTTGGATGCACGTTATTGATCCATAACAAAACGTACTGAACTTTGCACAGTAAACTACAAAATATTTTTGAGAAGAAAGGAGATAGGAACAGGATGTATGAGAGCTTGGGCCTAAGTCATATAAATCTGTGTTCAAATTCTGGTTTTGCCAAATACAAACTATACGAACTTGAGAACAAATATTTTCAAAGCCTCAGCTCTTACATCTGCAAAAGAGGGATAATAAATAATACTTATTACATATATAAGTAGCTGTTTAAGGGCTTAAATGGCAGAAATGATAGAATGCACTCAAAGCTAAGCTTTTCATAGGACATTCAACAAGAAATTGTTCAATAAATGTAGACTCATTATTATTCGTACTGGTTGGCTCAGACCCGTATCATCTCTATTGGAGAACTGGCTCCCAGTCTGTCCATCTGACACACTTGGCCAGACTTTTGTGATCATGTCATTCTCTTCTTTACTCACCTCTTAGAATTACCTACTATTTACACATAGTGTTTTTCAAACTTTAGTTCCTGATCCACTAATGGGTCATGAAATCAGTTTAATGATGAGTCAGGATGAGACTGAAAAATAAAAGAAGAAACAACAGAACAGAATGGAATGGAGCGGAATTAGAATGGAATGGAATGGAATAGACCAGACACTATCAGAGCAAAGTAAGGATAAAGGTTATTTCTGAAAACTTTTATTACAGTTAGTGTGTACATGTGTGTGTATGTCTGTCTGTCTATGTCTGCATGTGCATACATATGCTGGATTATAGTGAAACATATTTTGTTACTAGGTGATAATCAAAAATGTCTGAGAAGCAATGGACAGGATGACACCCAAACTTGGGATCTCTACTACCCATGTGGCAACTAGCCTTGGTCACTCTATGTTCATGACCCCATGACCAGAAAGTGAATACCATGTATTTTGCCTCCTTTATACTTTTGAAGTGGGATAAGTAGTTTAATATGATGGGAACTGGAGTATAATAAGATTCAGGATTGTATAAGCTGGTGATTTTATTACCTAAATATACTGCTTCACTAATGGAAATTTATACAATTTAGACTTTAAATGGTAACAGTACCATATCATTGCCCTTTCCACTCCATCCCCACAGAAAAACGAATATAATTTAATCATTGCTGAATATATTATGCACCAAGAACAGCACAAAAATAGAAGTTTGAAATTTTCTGTTGCCTGGAAGTTTTATATAAATATTAAAATAATGATTTTCCATTTGCTGGATGAAAATATTTCTCTACAGAGATGCATTTTCAAAGGAAAACATTTCCAACACAAATCCATGTATCTACCTTGTAAATAAACCATGAATACATGATATAAAGAATGCAAACAGGGCATCTGGTATAAAAATATAATGCCCCTGAGATAACTGAGAAGTCTCCATTTCACATTGAGATAGTCACTCAAGCATGATGAGGGTGGTCTTTGGGGAAGGACGAGAAGAGGCTCAAATACATTAAAATTAAGATGTGCATACCTCCCCAGTTCACAGTATTCTTAGTTTCAAAGATCCTCATTGTCTTTCCTTCTTTGTAATTTCAGAGAAGTCAGAGTAACTTTGATGATTACTTACAACACTAGGAATTGTCTTAAATCAGGCCCTTAAATAAAAATCTGTAACTGCCCTAATTCTAACTGGAAGAGAGAACTCATCTGTGAAATCAGACTCACGTACATGCTTGTGGTATTTTCTTTTCCCCTTTAAAGACATTCCCCTTTGGAGAAAAACTGCCCTCAGAACAACCAAAAGTCAATTATAATGCACATCTATCACCCTTAAAAACTGAGTTTACAAACAACTCAAACACTGTGAACAATTTATAAGCACATTCATTAAAGGCTGTATAGCAGCATTCAGGGCCAAGAATTTTAGAATTTGATAAATGTGAAGTGTAAAAGTCTGGGTTCAAATGCCAACTCAACTATTTTTCTAGCTTTGTGACTTTGGAAAATTACTTAGGCTTTCTGTGCCTCAGTATCTTCATAGGTAAAATAAGGACAATAACATCTACTTTATAGGGTAGAAGAGGTGCTTAAATAAGACAATATATATGAAATGGTTATGCCAGGACCTGACATATAATAAGTACTCAACAACTGGTAGCTACTCAGGGTGAGAATAGTCATAATCATAGGAACTAGTTACCTGGTACAATGCCAGGAATATATACCTGGCCTTCTATAAAATAAATTATATTAAGGAAACCATTTTAACATTAGCTTTTAAAATTACTATGTACTATTTTAATGCGATTCTAATATGAATTTATGTATAAAAGATAAATGTTCATGGCTAAAACACTGAACAAAGCTCATTACAAAAGTACTTTTATTTTACCCATTTCTTCTGCGTTCCAAGCAGGGAAGAAATGAGGAAGAAATGAATGAATGGATGATTTGAGTTTATGAACTTGAGAAGAGACAGACATTCTGCTATCATGACACTGAAGAGCTCCTCAAATATTTCGTTGTAAGATGATTTTTGTGGTATAAAATTTCTATTCTTTTCCTCCATTTGTCCATTTACAAACACAAAATATGTCTCAATCATCCTCATATCACCAGAGTATCCATGATGCCTGGCAGATAGCTGGCCAGTCATTAGACTTATAATGAAAGATACTGACATATGATTTATACAAACAATTAAACAAGGATTTACCACTGAGCAATCTGCCTAGCCCATGGCTAGTGGGCAGTTGGAGGATAAATCTTCCTCTCATTTTTTATTTTCTTCTCCCCTTATCATTTAGACTTCAGTGAGAAAAAAGTTAAATGAGTATACTTTTCCTCCTATAGTGTTTAGATGTTAGGCCTAAAAAGTTTGTTTTCCTTTAAAAAATAAAATGAATTTTGAAAGATGTAATCATTTTTAAGTTTTGTTTAATTCATAGAGGGTGACTCATGTCAGCCTGAATTATACCATGCATTTACCCCAAATCATTCTAGTCATGAAGAACTCACCTGCCATAACAGAAACTTAAAATCCAAATCAATATACACACACAAAGAGATTTAATAAAATGGTAAGGCAGAATATGATTGACAATTTATATAATTTAGACAGTAAATTACCTGAATTAACAATAAACACTATTTATTGAGCACCTACCATTATTACTGATCCTCAAAATAACCAATTAGCCAACCTGCTCAATTTAGAAAGAACAAGGCTTAGGCTCAGAGACTGTGCCTTGTTCCAGGTCACACAACTAGTGAAAGGCAGATCCTAGATTCAATCATAGGGCTGTCAGCCTTCAAAGGTCAATTTCTTTCCAGTACCCTTCACTGTAGGGATAACAAGTTGGAAAGAACAAAATAAAATTTTAAAAAAGGGAAGAAAGCATGATAGCGATTAGGGAGAGAGGTAGAAATTTGAAGGAAAGATGAAATAATGTATTGAATGGTTTGAACTTTTGTAGAAGAGCAAGATGCATTACTTTCTCCAAGCAAGCCTGACCATTTCCTATGAGTGACTGGGTTTCATTTTATTTCATTTTTAAGAAGAAAACAAACCAGGCTGGAGAAGGCAAGTGGCTCAAGAGTAGAAATAGCCATTGAAAAAAAATGCTTAACATAGTGAATCCTTACACTTAGCACAGGACTTGGCAAATACAGGTGCTTCATAAATATTTCTGGAATACACAACAGTAATAGCAAATGTGCACTGAGTGCTTACCATGTACTAGGCCCTAGGCAAGTATTCTCCACGTATTAACTGACACATTTCTCATGACAATGCTGCAAGGTAGTTGCCATTCCCATCTCCATTCCGCGTGAGGGATGAGGAAACTAACAGTCGGAGAGGGTATGTTACATGCTTACCTCCAAGTCAGTGGAGAATCTTGCCTAACCCAGGAGCAGATCTTATCCACCAGGCTTCATTGAATGAATAGAATAATCAGGGCTTTCTTAGCTGATTCCAATTACATATGAAACAAATTTTTACTTTAAAAGTTGACTATCAAGACAAAAACTACTCATAAAATAAAATAAATAATACTTACACAACCAAAATGAAATACAAACAATTGAAAGGAACTGCACTATATTTCACTGCATCATAAGAATGAGAACCATTGATCCCAGCAGATCTGAAGCTTCCTCTTTGCTCTCTAAACACCATGCTGGTAGGTTGTCAGGAAAAGTGGAAAATACACTTGAAAACTCATTAGTACACATATACTACAGGAAACGTGTCCCATAAAAACAACTGTGCTTGAATATATAATAAAAGTATTAGTGTATAAAGTCCATTGTTTCTGAAATCACAAAACGAACTTTCAAGAAGCTTAATTTATTGACTGCTATTTTTATGAAATGAGGGTGTTGGAGGGAAAGCAAAACTTTGAGATAATGTAAGAGACACGTAAGAAAGAAATATGGCTAATGAATGTCAGTTTGAGAGACTGCAATGAACCATGATTATAAATGATTACCAATGAATACTTATTGATACATTTAACATTTACCTAAAAAGAGAATCACCAGCTTTTTGGTGAAGAAGAGAAACTGCTTTTTAAATTTATGAATAACAATAGTATTGATTAAGGATAATGCACATTTGTGGCACTGTACTAAGCATTCATCTACTTTGTGTCATTTTTTTCTTTTAACTTTTTTTTTTTTTTTTTGCGGTACGCCGGCCTCTCACTGTTGTGGCCTCTCCCGTTGCAGAGCGCAGGCTCCGGACGCGCAGGCCCAGCGGCCATGGCTCACAGGCCCAGCCGCTCCGCGGCACGTGGGATCCTCCCGGACCGGGGCACGAACCCATGTCCCCTGCATCGGCAGGCGGACTCTCAACCACTGCGCCACCAGGGAAGCCCTACTTTGTGTCATTTAACTGTCTCTGCAATGAGGTAAGTATCAATGTCTTCCTTGTATAAACGATGGGACTAAGGTGGGGAAAGTAAGAACTTGACCTATTCTAGCAGCATCCTGTAGTTTTCATTTGTAGCACGTTTCCAAACGTTAATATTTACCTGTATAATTTTAAGTCTTTATTCATTTTAGACTATCTGTTCCATGAGAAGAGGAATGGTGGATTTTATTTATCTCTGTACATCCATCCAGTGTCTGGCCCATTATAGGTGATCAGAAAATAAGTGTTGAATAAATAAATGAATAAAAGAGGGGAAAGCAGGAGTTCCAAAATCTCTATGCATAAACCATTCCATGCTGTTGCCTCTCCTGGTGTTTCACTTTGGGTGAGTATGGGATAAGAGTTAGAAAGGGCATTGAGATCATGAAACTGATAGGGAGAGAGGAAAAAAAAAAGTCTAAAGAAGGTGTGACAGGAACTAATTAAATGGCCTCTAAAAAGAAGAGCTTCAAGATATGAGATATCTCCTTTGTTACTGATCAACTTACTGGAAACAGAGAACAGAGAGAAGGCTAAAAAAACCTGATACTATGGAGCCTAAAGCATTAGCCACTTTGGTAACATTTCTTTATAACTGAAGAGAAAAATGTATTTAGCTTCCAAGTCCATTAATAAAAACATAGTTCTCCCGATATTAAAATAATCCTTGGATTCTTCCTTAGCATAGAAAACAAGTAACCATCATTTATGTGTGTGGTATTTAGAATTCAAGCTATTTTTTAATTGGTATAAGCCATCAAGTCTCAACCTCATTATTTTAAAGTAGTAGCTCCCATGAGGTAGGTTTAGAATCATTATTTACAACAAAGAGCAAAAGCTGTAGTCTTATTCTCACTAGTCAGGAGTCAAACTGTATTCAGTTATCAACAAAATTATTCTTGTTCTCAAGTTGAAATTATTACCTACTATGATATTGTGATTTACAAAAAAGACATATATAGTTGGTCTTCGTTTCCATTTCTGGAACAGAGCTCCTAAAACCCTTGGCATTTCCCAAATGGTGCGAGCAATAAAGGTGTCTTTTGTTATGTTAATGAGGTTATTTGGGGACTGCACCTAAGGATGGAGGCTGGTTGCCAGAACTAACCACATGATTAGAGGGCTGGAAATTTCAATTTCATCCCCCTAACTTTGAAGAGGGGAGAGGGGATGGAAGTTGATTTAATCACCAGTGCCCACCGATTTAATCTATCCTGACTATGTAATGAAGTCTCCATAAAAACCCAAAAGGACAAGGTTCAGAGACCTTCTGGGTAGGTGAGCACATGAAGGCTAGGGCAGAGTGGCACGCTGGAAAAGCACTGAAGCTCCATGCCCCTTCTCACATACTTTGCCTTATACATCTCTTCTATCTGGTTCTTCCTGAGGTATATCCTTTTATAATAAACTGGTGATCTAGTAAGTAAAATGTTTCTCTGTGTTCTGTGAGTTGCTCAAGCAAATTAACGAAACCCAAGGAGGAGGTTGTTGGAACCAATCTATAGCTGGTTGGTCAGAGGCACAGGTGACAATCTGGACTTTCAATTGGCATCTGAATGGGGGAGGGGGAGGGCAGTGTTGTAGGACTGAGCCCTTAACCTGTGGAATCTAATGCTATATCCTGAGGTAGACAGTGTCAGAATTGAGCTAAACTGTAGGACACCAGCTGGTGTCACAGAATTGAATGGATGTGTGGGGATGTTGGAATTGGTGTCAGAACCCTCACCCAGCAAGGATTGCTTTGTATCTGCATTAAGCAATTAAGGCATTTACTCCAACTAAAGATGGTACAATATGGTTTGTCTTCTTGCTACACAGACTGCTAAATTTTAGAACAAGCCCTGGATTCACCAACTAAGTGCAAGGACTTTAAAACCTTGCACTATTGGTTATGAGTGACCTTGTAAATTCCACAAAACCACTCGGACTCTCAGTTTTCTCATATCAAAATAGGATGATAATTCCTAACCTATCTCACGGGGCTATCAGAAGAAACATAAATGTGACATCAAAACACACACAAACCATAGTGTACTTTTAACATCAACCAATCTCCCTTGTTTTACATCATTCTACCTCATTCCTACATCCAGGTGTCAATTTGGGGGCTAGAAAGACACTAACTTGTCCTCAGTGGCAGCAGCAGACCCAGCTGAGGAACTAGAGAGTGACACCTTGGGGAAGCAATGTCTCCCCTAAAAATAACAACAACAACAACCAAAACACAATAGTAATAATGGTTAACATGTACTGAGTGCTTACTCTGTCAGAGTTCTCCAAACCATTACATGTAATCTGTACTAAGACAAGCCTATCTTGCTCCAGGTCTAGTATTAACTAGCTCAGGAATGATCTAGAGCACCATTCTGTTTGGCATATGCTCACAGAAACAACTACCTCACTAGTTGGAGAAATTGTACAGAAACCATTATGTATCAGGGTGCGCGGGAATGTTAGCAAAGAGTAAAAACACATGTCTTTCCCAAAGAGTATTCATCTAACACAATTAAAAGTTCACATAGGGCTTCCCTGGTGGCGCAGTGGTTGAGAGTCCGCCTGCCGATGCAGAGGACACGGGTTCATGCCCCGGTCCGGGAAGATCCCACATACCGCGGAGACCAATATTTGACACCTTTA
The DNA here is from genome assembly GCF_002837175.3 of Physeter macrocephalus. Lineage (NCBI taxonomy): Eukaryota > Metazoa > Chordata > Mammalia > Artiodactyla > Physeteridae > Physeter > Physeter macrocephalus. The sequence goes on along the minus strand of NC_041220.1, from coordinate 95,929,825 downwards.
AGTATGGGGCAACTCACGACTTTGTCAATCAGCTACATTCCATTTTTGTGGGCTTGACTACTAAAATGTCATTTTTTTTACTGAAATCTAGTTTCCTGTTTTTCCTATCCATTGATCTCAGTTTTCCCTTTTGAGGTCTAATTGTATAAGTTAAATAACTGTTCCTTGTGACAGCCCTTAAATATTTAAAGATAGCTAGTATATCTTAGCTAAGAGTTCTTCTCCTCATTGACAAGCAAAAACTATCAACATTATTTCTATTTTCAGATATAAAAAGAAAAGGATACAAAATAAATTTTATGTAGATAATTGCTAGTCTCTACCAAAAAAAAATTACTGCATATCTACTTAATTTTAAGGAAATCGGGAACCCTCTCTCTACACCACACTCCCAGGAGCCATATTTATCAACCATGTGTATCTACCATGCTATGGGTGGCAGGTAATTGCCAAATCAAAGGCTGGCATGGTGAGGGAAAGTCTCTAAAAAACATTTAATTCCCAATAACTTGTCTCTGATCTGCCCTCCTCTCTTTATCATGGCAACTCTCAAACTAAAGAGGGAAGAGGAAAAATTCTGAGGCTGATTGGGCGTTAGGGTTTTGTCTCCTTTTTCTTTGATATTCCATGGTATATAAGGCCAACCCAGGTAGGGCAGGATCAGAACCCTAAGTATCTCAAGCCCTATATAAGACACTGAATTACCTAGCTTTCGAATATGGAGGATACTTTTAATTTTTATATCTTTACTTACAGGGAGCTGTGATCTTAAATGCAACCACCAACCAAAGGGGCATTAGCAGGGACTTCCCTGGTGGTCCAGCGGGTAAGACTCTGCGCTCCCACTGCAGGGGGCCCAGGTTCGATCCCTGGTCCGGGAACTAAACCCCATATGCATGCCGCAACTAAGAGTTTGCATTCTGCAACTAAGAAGTCCGCGTGCCACATCGAAGATCCTGAGTGCCGCAACTTAGACCCGGCGCAACCAAAATAAATAAATAAAATACATAAATATTTTTTTAAAAGGGGGCATTAGCAGAGGTATCTAGAACAGTGATCTGGTAATGAAAAAGATAAGAAAAATGCATTATGCACCAATCATCATTGCAATCTACCTTGCCTCTAGGAAATATTGTTGAATATTCAGCCAAGAATGAGGTTTTGTACTTATGTGAATATTCTTACACTTTGTTTGTACATTATAGTAATAGATCCCTGTAATATCAGGATTCTGCAATCATAATTTGGAATATTCCTGAACTTTTAAATTCATGAGATTAGCAGACTTAATAGAACTAATCATTTTTTCATCCACGCACAAGCTGTTGAGCATCTCTTCATTCATTCAGAGCTGTTAGGTCTAGTGCTATGTTAGTACTGAGAATGAGATACAAAATAGTCTCTAATAGAATTAATGAATGAAGGAGAGGAGATATATATATATATGCTATATATATATATAGCATATATATATGCATATATATATATATATATATCATTCAGGCTTGTAAGGAAAGTTAGGCAAGGGTTCTAGATAAGGTAATAGCTGAACTGAGTCTTGAAGGACAAAGAAGCATATGAGGCATAGTCTAGACCACAGTATAATTGGGGAAACAAGAAATAAAATATTAATGAAAAAGAGTTGAACTCGATAAGCAGACTGTAAATACTGTAAGCAAGGGAGATAAGTAACAAGAAGCTACATGTTAGAATGGCCATTTATCTGGATTTTGAACTATGTATGAGGTTTTAATCGTCAAAGGACAGAAGGCAAATTATGTTCCCTTTAATTCTCTTCCATAATTCCTAATTATCTTTCTTCAAGATTTCTTTAACAAGAAGGTAATTATTTATTAAATATCACTATCCCATTCTAAACTGTGAATTACATGAGGATGGGGCCAAGGATGTTTTATTCTCCATTTCATTGCTACTATTTCTAGCATAGTGCTTGTCAAAGACTGCATGTTTAGTAAATATTTGTTAAATAGCTGAAGAATTAATAAATTGATTTCCTAAAGATGCTAAAACATGTAAGACATTTTATAACATACACACGTTTTAGTGAATTGATAATGCTACACAAATTAAAGAGAAAACTTGGGGGAGCAGCAGGAATTAAGAAAGGATTAATCAGGGCTTCCCTAGTGACGCAGTGGTTGAGAGTCCGCCTGCCGATGCAGGGGACGCGGGTTCGTGCCCCGGTCCGGGAAGATCCCACATGCCGCGGAGCGGCTGGGCCCGTGAGCCATGGCCACTGAGCCTGCGCGTCCGGAGCCTGTGCTCCGCAATGGGAGAGGCCACAGCAGTGAGAGGCCCGCGTACCGCAAAAAAAAAAAAAAAAAAAAAAAGAAGACAGGATTAATTAGAAGGTAGGAACAGATTACTGTTTGCAGATCAGGCAAAATTTAAACACAATATTGTTGAGATTTTTTGAGTATGAAAGTGAGGAAAAGGTATATTAAGGATTTCCTCAGGTCCCATGTGCCAAATGGGTTAAAGGGGGACTGACTGCAGTCAGTTGGGACCCCACTCAATCTAGCTGGAAAGGGACAAGTTTTAAATTGTTTCAGTGAGGGATGGAGAGGGAGAAAAGGAATGGCTATCAAGCAAACAACTGTTTGTCAATAAAATGGCTCAGACTTGATTTGGTAAGCATAAATAGCTACAGAACTTGCTGGGCCCATGACAGAATGAAATTGCACAATAGCTTGTTTAAAAAGCATTAATAATTTCCAGAGAGTGACAGCAGTGCATTAAAACAAGTACCAGCCCCTTCTCAGCTTGGACACAGACTGCACACCCATGAAGCTCGTCCTGTTGACAAACATTCCATATTAAGGAAGGAAGAAAGGAAAGAAAAAAGAAAAGAAGGAATAAAAAGAGGGATGGAAGGTAAGAGATGGAAGAGAGTAGAAAAGGTGTAGAGAATTTATTTGACCATATAGTCAAGTTGTATGACACAGAGACACATATATTCAAAACAACCTTAAATTACATGGTCTGTCATAGCTTTCAAGTTCCACTAATATGTAATCTCAATAGGTTATGGCTGTCTTCAATGCATCTAGTGACGTTATTAGTTTATGTTTTGTAGAGAAGGGAACTTCATAACATGTTTGGACTACTCCATCAGTAAAGCTACACTTACAAAGAAAATTGGCCTCTATCCTCACCTCAACATCAGGTCATAACATTTTAAGCTACATAAAGAGAAATAGTATTCAGTAAAGGAAAATAATTATCCCACTACCCTACTGAATATTGCTCAGCTCAGAACCACTGTGGTCATGTACTGTATTCTACTGTAAAATATGTTGACTTTTTCTTTTAATTTTTCACCTTAGTTTCACTGGTTTTCCTTAGACAAAGGGAGATAGGATTGATTGATTGATTGATTGATAAGATAAATTGACTGGAATTTTAAAAGGCCCAGATACCTTTGTTAGGGTTGGTAATCACTAATAGGCAAAAAGAAGAACTTAGGTATTTTGGCTTCTTTTGAATGGAGCACTCAATAATTTTGTTCAAGGTTGTTTGTATTCTAGGAATTCCTGAAGCCAACACCTCATCTTTGAGTTCATCTTTATTATAAGGAACAGGCTTATAACAAAGCCGAATCTTCAGTTTTCTATTTCATTGAAAAAGGTATAATTATAATTCTTCTAGCAAAGCAAACATACAGGCACAATTAATAATTTTCACTTCTGTTTAAGGATCTAGCAAGAAAGAAATTATTGAAAGAACTGACTAACAAGTCAGAAAAAAATTTTTGGTGTTTGGGATGGGGAGGGAAGAAACAACAATCCATGGCTAGGGAGTTTCTTAGTTTCTCTTCAAAGAGACAATCTCGTGGTTGCATGGGATGGCCACTGAAATGAGATGTATAGGAAGGAAAAACACATGAGTTCATTGAAATCTCCATATTATAACCTCCCAAGAGTTTTGAGCAGACATGTCCAATCACTTTCCAACACCTTTTTATTCCTCTCTAAAATGCTGCACTGCATATATTCATCTTGCAATTTAAATCATTTTTGCTGTTTTTATAAAGTAAAAAAAAAAATCCTGCTACTCCATAGGCACTGGGGCAAGAAACAAAGTGAGTGTATAAACACACTGGAACTATATATTCAAGAACAGAATTTTTAACTTCTATAGCCACTACTAGGCTGAATGTCCATGCTGGTTAACTTTACCCTAAAATTGCAGGAATTAAAAATGTGATGCATTTATTGTCTATCAAAGGGCAAAGACAGAGTGGGAGCCTCTGGTGGTTTTGTGGTCTGGGCACCAGGCTTGTGTGCTGACAATCTGTCAGTGTCCTGTTCATTTCTTAACCTTAATTAGAATTCTCAATTCAGAGGCTGCTGTCTGTAGCACACTTGACAGTATGGTCTCCAGAACTGGCACAAACACAGCTAACCTCATCCTCATAAAATGATTCACTACACTCCCCTGCTGTTCTCTTTCGGCACACAGATCTGCACCAATCTCCATGCCAGGTCACATTTCCCACTCTCCCCACTGCCCAGCAACACGCTCCAACCAGCTGGTGAAAGTTTCCAAGCCTGGCTGAAGAGGGTTTTTATTTTTGACACATAAAGACAGACACATGCCCTTCAGTGGAACTATGCCAAGACCTGAAACAGGGCAATTTGTCCAATTCTCCGAATCATGGAGATTTTGAAAACTCTTGTTCCATAGCGGCACTAATACCACGTCAACAAAAAGAGAAATAATGCAAGGAATTGTCACTGAGTGAGCCGTGACTGAGGCTGTTCTTCCTAGCTGAAGAATCATTTTTTCTAGTGGTGTCAAAGTAAAATAGGAAGCATTTGTGTTCAAAAAAACTTTAAAAATATCTATCAGCCAACAATTTGCTGACTTAGTATATTTTGGGGCCTATATGTGTGTGCTCTGTTGGAGGATAGGAAATGAGGCTTGTAGACCCGTTGAAAGGGAAATAACACAAGTAACTTGAAAGACATGATGCCAAGTTTCTTACTATATAAAGTAACTCCACAGGAACAATGTGAAGGGACAAAGGCAGTTACATTTGTTCTGTGAATGAAGCTGTGTTCTGTGCTGTATGTGTACTGCTTCATGGAATCCTCACAACTACACCATGTGTCGGGATGTTAGGATACTATTTTAGAGACGTGGGATAAAGCAATTCAGTATCTTTTAAATGAGCTATCAGTCAAGGTTGCAAGATAATTCAATCGACAACAGTAAAAAAAAAAAAAAAACAACAACAAATAAAAGATAGCATAACAGTTATGAGCAAAGGCTTTGGGTTGGAAAACATATGATTGATTACTTCATGACCCTGAGCAAAGTTTAACCTTTATTAGAACAATACTAGTATCAACCTACAGGGTTGGTAAGCAGACTATACAAGACACAAAATGCTTAGGGCCATATCTGGCAGAGAGTGAGGTTTTAGTAAATTCAAACCAGCATTAGAAATTATAATGAGGAGGGCAGGAGAATAAAGAAGGAGAAAAAGGAACAGCAAAATGCAATCAATCAATCAGTCAATTAGAACAGCACAAAATATGGGTGAATATTTTATGTGATCTCAGGAAGGAAAAATGCTGCCTAAGCCTAAAAGTAATGGAAGAAATCACAAGGGACTAAAAATCAATAGGAGTGTCTGCACAAAAAATATCTGCTCATAAGAAATAACCATAAACAGAATTAAAAGGCAAGTCAGTCACAATTACAGGTGCCAATTATTTGGAGAAGAGGAAAGGAGAGTAATTAGAACAAGAGAGTGTACCATTTCTGCTCCTGTGGTGCTTAGCATTTAATTGGAAATTGGGACCACATTCACATAAAATAATTTATAATTAGAGAACATCATAAATATGCAAATATTAGAGGGAATTAATTATGTGTATGTCTGGCTGGATATTGGTAAAGAAATAAGCTGCAGCAGATGTGACAATGTTGGGTGGCTTCCTTGAGTTGAGTACATCAACATTATGACATCTGGTTGTGTGCAAGGAACCTTGTAGGTTCCTGATCCATGTATATTGCACAGAATTCCTTATTCGTCCCACCTGACTGGGCTTTGTAAGGTCACAGTGAGGTCTTACATTTAGAGTTCTTCCTCCTCTTTTCTATTCAGAGGTTGGTTAGCTAGTTTTTCAATGTTACAAAAGACATACCTACATTTTATGAAGATTTGGGCTTGAAAATGCCTAAGGTCACAGGCCTATAATTACACCTGATCTCTTTTTTAAAAAAAATTTATTTATTTATATATTTTTGGCTGCGGCGGGTCTTCATTACTGGGTGCGGGCTTTCTCTAGTTGCGGCGAGCAGGGCTACTCTTCGTTGCGGTGCGCAGGCTTCTCACTGTGGTGGCTTTTCTTATTGTGGCATGTAGGCTTCAGTAGTTGTGGCACGTGGGCTCAGTAGTTGTGGCTTGCAGGCTCTAGGCACACAGGCTCAGTAGTTGTGGCACATGTTGCTCCATGGCATGTGGGATCTTCCTGGACCAGGGCTTGAACCCATGTCTCCTGCATTGGCAGGCAGATTCTTAACCACTGCACCACCAGGGAAGTCCAACACCTGATCTCTTTTTATCATACTTAGAGGTTGTAGTACCTTAGAACACAAATGCACAATTCTAAGTGTCTCTAGGCCAAGACAATATTTGTTACAAGTAGATTGCTTTCACTAATATACTTTAAAAACTCTTCAATGCATTTTTGCCTACACAACACTTTGTGCTTTTTAAACTAAGTTTCTAATTTTACAGTCTGATCTACCTGACAGTTGCTCATAAATGGTAAACAGTTTACAGTCTCATGGTTCCTCGCTGGAATTATATTCATGTCTAGGTCTTTATTATGTTCCCACTTCCAAATTTGTTTCTGCTCCCCTAGTTCTGACTTATGAAGCAAGCTCTCATATTTGGACAGGTTTACTATTTTAAGAATATATATATCTTAATGCTTCCTTTAATTAAGAGAATTTTGTTACCAATAACATTCAGACGTAAGCATTCTGCAGACTGTAAGCTATAAAGCTTCCATGGCAGCTTACCTCTCAGTGTATATATTACAAGTATAGTTTCAGAATAAGGACACGCATGACCATGAACCTGCCATGTGGCTTACGTGTCTCACTGAGATCAGCCAGTGAGTGATAAGATATCTTGATCTTGAATTGAAGCATAAATCATAGTTGTAAGAAGTTGCCCACAGTATAATGATTGCACTGATAACTCTGAAAATCGATTAGTAAAACTAACAGTAAATGTTTAATATTATGGACTAGTGCTATAGGTAGAGTGCCTATAGATTAGTAGCGCTCAATGTTAGATGCTACTAGTATCCCATGGGGAGCTTTTAAAACAATACCGATGGGCTTCCCTGGTGCCGCAGTGGTTGAGAATCTGCCTGCTAATGCAGGGACACGGGTTCGAGCCCTGCTCTGGGAGGATCCCACATGCCGCGGAGCAACTAGGCCCGTGAGCCACAACTACTGAGCCTGCGCGTCTGGAGCCTGTGCTCCGTAACAAGAGAGGCCGCGATAGTGAGAAGCCCGCGCACCGTGATGAAGAGTGGCCCCCGCTTGCCACAACTAGAGAAAGCCCTCGCACAGAAACGAAGACCCAACACAGCAAAAATAAATAAATTAATTAATAAAAACTCCTGCAAAAAAAAATAAATTAATTAATAAAAACTCCTACCCCCAACATCTAAAAAAAAAAAAAACACCAAAAAAAACACAATACCGATGTCCTGGTTGCAAACCAATTCTAATGGGTGACTAGTGTTGAGAATCACTAACTTGATATATGAAAGAAAAAGGGCCGATTTGAGGCGAAAATTGCTACATATCCTTATCAATCTGACTGAATCACCACTCACAAATGGCTTTGGCATGAACTATATGGTAAAAGCCATGAGATTCTCTTTAACTGAAAGGCAGTTACAATGGAAATGGTGAATTTGTGTCCTTAGAATCTGTGGAATTCTGGGTCCAAATGGACAGGTTGGTAAAATCCTTTTATACAGTATCACCATGATCACTAGTTCAATACTTCATTCCCTGATGAGTATCCCATACACTTGGCACACTATTTACTATTAATGAAAAAGCAGCTCATTTTTCTTTCAATTGACCTGGTAGAAGAATATGGAATCTTTGGGGAACTCAGACAGGGGACAGGTTGGGCTTTGGGGAAAATGAAAAGGGGCTTCTTGGCTTCCCTCTTCCTCAGAGTAACAATAAATGCTTTCATCTAAAAGTTCTTTTCCTATTCCCAATTTCTCCCTGGAGTATCTTGTCACTGGAGCCTCATTGACTCAGAATAATTTGATATGCCCTGTTTTGTAATGAGTTGGCTGCTACCATGATAACCACTGCATAAATACCTAACGAAATGAGAACTGTCTGTCTCCTCCATCCCTAGCCAGGCTTGCTGCCTCTTAGCCAAGAGAATAACCTGGAGGAAACTGTCCAGACAGAATGTCTCTGCAAGAGTTTATGCTAATAAAGTCCTAAACTAAGGACACTTTTTTTCAGTCTCAAGAACTATGGCATTAGTAAGGATGCTTACTTTTGTCTAGTATTCTACTAATAAAACACTCATTAGCTATCTCCTTCAGGGCTTATCACTTTTAAAACTACCTCACCAGTTGCGCAACTGGAATAAAATCAAAGTCTGAATGCAAAAAAAAATCTCTATAGTAACGCAAAAATTGGAGTCCATTGTTTTTGGTCAAGAGCTTCACAGTGAATATTTTTCTATTCAGCAAGTGTGGCAACTGTCAGATTTCTTCTAAGAGACTAGTTCTCTAAAATAGAGACAAGCTGAAATGTGATATTTCACACGTGTTTCAGCAAATGTCTTTAGTTACACATCATAGTAACAGACTGGCTACCTAAATAGAAAATAAATTGATTGGTTAAATCTTGTATAGTTCACTGGTTTGGGAAGTATACTTGGATGGGAAGATAAGTTGTGAACAAAACGTTAAGAATCAAGGCAATAATGAGAGTCAAAGTGCCATAAACTATTCGATAAACTTGTCAGATGCCACAGCTGGAATAAATGAGCTCCAAGTATTTTCTCCCTCTCACCTCTTGGTGGCAAGTTAACTGTGGCAGCTTTAAACTTACATTCTCCCAGTTCAAGTTCAGCAGAAAAGAGAACCTGCTTTCCTGACAACATGAATGTAAGTTTCATCATATGTCATTGACTGCAAGAGTCAAATGCCTATTCCTGAAGCCATTACTGTGATCAGAGGATTCAATCCTCAGATTGGCCAGGCTTCACTTTTTTGCTCCCTCCCAGAATAAGGGAAGAGATGTCATCAATTCCATCTGACACCTGGCGTCCGAGAGTTGAGAAGGGATGTTTCCCAAAGAAAATTTTCACAGTACTGTCACGAAAGAAAAATAAATGCTAGTAAGTCACAAAAATTTGCACTGTCCCACAAAAGAACAGTCTCCACAAAGGTTGGGAAGTAGAATTTTAAAATAATGAAAGGCAAACAGGCGTATGAAAAGACGTCTGATATCATATGTTATTAGGGAATTACTAATTAAAACAAAAATGAGATACTACTACACATCAATTAGAATGGTGAAAATCTAAAACACTGACACACCAAATACTGGCAAGGATGTGGAACAAAAGAAACTCACATTCATTGCTCGTGGGAATGCAAATTGGAACAGCCATTTTGGAAGACAATTTGGAGGTTACTTACAAAACTAAACATACTTTTACCATACAATCCAGTGAATTGAAAACTTATGTCCACCTGCACATAAACCTGCACATGAATGTTTGTATCAGCTTTATTCATAGTTGCCCAGATTTGGAAGCAACCAAGATGTCCTTCAATAGATGAATGGATAAATAGACTGATACATTTAGACAACAGAATATTTTCAGGGCTAAAAAGAAATGAGTTATTTTATGCCACAGAAAGACATGAAATTAAAATGCATATTACTAAGTGAAATAAGCCAACGTGAAAAGGCTACTACTATATATGATTCCAACTATACGATATTCTGGAAAAGACAAAACTAGACAGTAAAAAAAAAAAGACAATAAAAAGATGAGTGGTTGTCAGCGGTTGCCGGGGGTGGGAGATGAATAGGTAGAACACGGAGGACTTTTAGGGCAGTGAAAATACTCTGTATGATACCATAATGATGGATACCTGTCATTAGACATTTGTCCAAATCCATAGAATGTACACTATCTAGAGTGAATCATAATGTATACTATGGGCTTTGGGTGATAAGGATGTATCAATGCAGGTTCATCTCTTGTAACAAACCTACTACTCTGGTGGGGTATGCTGATAGAAGGGGAAGTTGTACATGCATGGGGGTAAAGGAGCTACGGGAACTCTCTGTAGATTCCCTTCAATTATGCTGTGAACCTAAATCTACTCTAAAAATAAGGTTTATTATAAAACAAAGATAATCAAGGTCCCAGAAGCCAAAACTCCTGACTTCCTTATTTTCCTTCTCATTAGCACGAAGGTCCCTGGCAGACCATAAAGAGCCAAGGCTTTGGAACTGATGTTGGGTATTAATTTTGCCAGCCACATCTTCTTAGCTGTATGACCTTGAGTCAAATGCCCAGCCTCCAAGATCTGGGATAAAATGTGATAATCTGGGTTAACCACATGGTTAAGCATCCAGTAATCATAGCAAACACTTATTGATCACTGTGTACCAGAAACTGAAATAAGTACTTTACATATAATAACTCACTTAACCATCACTAAGCCCTGAGGTAAGCACTACTGTTTCCCCTATTTCAGAGATAAATACACTGAGGCAGAAAGAGGTTAGGCAAGCTGCATAAGGTAACATGGCTAATAAGCACAAACATTGGAATACCAACCCAGATAATTTAGATCAAAAGCTTTGTTTCTACCAATATGCTAAACTGCCTTTATGTACCATATCCATACAGAGTAGGATTTATAACTCTTAATTTCCTTTTTTCCTCTGTCTACTCTCTATTGGAAATAGGTGTTCCAGTAACAATATGACAGTTTTCCAAGTTTACAAATAAGGGGGGACAAAATAAGGTTGAATTAGAAATTCTAGACTCAAAATAATTTTATCTTGATTAGGTTCTAACTTTGAACAGGTTTTAGTTTTTGAGTAAGGAGATCTCTAACTCAGCTAACATATCTGAGATTGATATTAGACCAGTATTTCAATTCCTACTTAAGTCTTCCCAACTCCATGTCTCTGCTCATTTTCTCTTCCAGAATTAAGAAGGGAAGAGTAAAAATAATGTCTAATTCAGGCTTTTTGTATGAGACAATTTTAGGTTTTGAAGGGTAATCCATTTATGGAACAAAAGAATCTTAAGTGAAATTGCACAAGAACAGAAAGAAAAATTATACATTAATCTGAAATTTATGAATATTCAGAGGAGAATCTTTAGCTTCAACTACAGAAAAAAATATCATTGCTCTTCTCATCTGTTCATAGATGCATCTTGGTTTATGCATCAGATTTATTCCTGAGTCAAGCACATCAAACGACGGTTAACAATATTCACTCTCTGAGTTTTCTGTTTAGGTAAGGTGAACCCATTTTATAAAACCAGTCAATTCTTCTGTAAGGTCCAGGGTTTTTCTCTTCTTGTTATTTTGTTTTATTTTTTAATTTTCTGACTATTGCACAGAGCTTCCTTCAGTTGCTGAGTTCTCAAAGATTTAGCATGACTCCTTCCTCTCTTCTTTCTTTCATGAACGCTTATCGGGCACCTGCGGTGAACAGTATTTAAGCCTTGTAGAAGATATAAAGATGAATAAGACATGATTCTTAAGAGATCATAAACAGAGCTAAACACAGTTAACATAGGGAGTTTATTCACTGAAGCAATGATGTCGACCAATGTGCTCAATGAATATTCATAAGGGTGCCCTGGACAAGGAGGTGCGGGCATGCAGCTAACTCTGGCCATCAAGCTGTGTGCAGAAGTAAGACCTGTTAATTCCAGGCCAAAGTATTTCATTACTGGTGTGAGACTTTCCAGCAAACTCTTGTCTAGATGACTGAAGAAGCCAGATGCTCTAGATTATGCTGTTTCAAAGTAGACAAAGAGGCATCAGCCTGGGTTGACAGGTGACTGTATGGAATTCAGATCCCCCCTGACCAGCACTGAATATGGGCCATAAATGAGAATTGAACTTCTGTTGCTTTAAGAAATTTCAGGGCTAATTTGGGGTATAGTGTGGCCTATCCTATTCTGATTAATACCTTCATAACATGGGTTAGAGACAGGACATAATGACAACATTTATGATCTTACCATGGGCCTGGAACTATTTTAAGCATTTACCGCATACCACCTCATTGCATCCTCACAACAATCCAATGACCTAGATACTATTATTATTCCCATTTTATAGACCTATCAGTTGAGGCACAAGTAGGTAATCAACTTTCCCACAAAAAGTAATAAATTTTGGAGCTGGGGATTAAGGCTAGGTCATTTGGCTTCAACTGAAAATTTGAATGACTACGCAACTGAAAATTTAAAAGTGTGTACAACTGCACAATGGAAGTAGAAGACCTCAAGGTTTCAATCTGGAATATCTGTATTACCTATTCCCTTGGAAAATATATTTATTGAGAACCCACTATATGCTGGCTACTGTGTTCGGTGATGAGTCTCAAATCCTGTCCCTGTTGGTTGATAACAGAATCCTCAGGAGCCTGTGCGGAATGAGGCAGCTCCAGGGGACACTTGAAATCTGCTTTCCAGAACAACTTGTGCTGAGGCACCGAGGAGGTACCCCAGGTTGCTGGCTCAATAAATCCCCAAATATAAAATTGTTATTGGAAGATAGCTAACAACATGTCGGCAGTCCTCTGATACTGCCGACATGTTGCTTCATTGGCCCTACTTTCCTAATTGTCCTGCTCTCATTTTCTGTTCATTGTTTAACACAATGGTCCATACCTCACAGAGTTTCAAATGAAGATAGGCTAGCTTTGTTATACTGTGAATCTGTCCATAATCACAGTTCAATTAATATTTACATTTTGCAATATAACACTAAAATTTTCCAAGTGTTTGGATTCATTCTAATGAGCAAATATTTACGTAAACCATAATTGTCTCTCAAAGCAATTTTATTAGCACTTCCTATGTATATACTAGAAGAAATCTATTGACTCAATACACAGTGACAACTGTTAAAATTACAAATTTATGTCTACTGTTGCTTTTAAGAGTTGTTCCGCTTTCTGGGGTAAAGGTTGTCTCATTTAACTTGAAATGTTGCTAAAGTCTTAGCCACATCAAATATGTGTGAGGGTCTTGATATCCTCCCAGCCCCATCCAACCCTCTGGGAAGAATAAAAGAGAAACAGAAATAGAAACCCTAAGAAAGCTGCCTCGGCCTGGCTTTGAGACAGGAAAGAAGAACAAAGCTTTTGTTATCACTGCTATTTATATCTCTGAATTTCTCTGTTAGAAAGATGGGAGCCTAATCAGGGGACAGTCTTTTGTTTGCTTAGCAAAACCACATCTTCACCCTCAATGGAATCCTTACTTAAGATAGTACTAACCAGAAACTGGAGATAACACGTAGGGAGCTAGAAGCTGACAGAGGACCAAAATATTATAAAGAAATGAAGAACCGCTGAGTTCCAGGTCGATTTGGGAATAGGAAACGGCAGCTGAGGAGGTGGAGAGTCACTGCATGGGGAAGGTTTACCAGTAACAGTTGCCGGCCTGTGGGACTGGGTCTGAGGAGTCGGAGAGGAAAAGAAGTGTCTAATGAAACATTTTGTCAAGTGAAACATGATGAGGGGTGAATATAAAGCCATTCCATCTACACTATCGTTGATAAAATATTGCTCACGAGTGCCTCAGTGCAACTTTCTAGGAAGAGGGCTTGCTTCAAGATTAGCACAGGATGAAAGCCAGGCTCCTCTCAGAAAGCTGAGGTCAGGGCCACACCAACAAACCTCGCCATCAGAGGGCACGTCCCCCTTTAGCCCATAGACTTTATCAAAGGGTAGAAGGGACTTTCCTTTTGATTGGTTCCTTCATTATACACACCTCACTGGGGTCTCTGCCTGGGTCTACTGTATTCACCCAGTTAGAGTTTTCCTCCTCTCACCAGATTGAGGGGGTCACCAAAAATAAAAGGTTGAGGGAATTTTCTTTAAAAAAATGCTCTTTGTTATTTCTATTGCTTCAACAGCCAGGCAACCAGACATTACAGGTTTTTATGATATTGTGTCTTTCAGAAGAAATGAAATGAATTAGATTCCATGTGGTAAATACGAAAATAAAAAGACTTATTTGTTGTATGGGAAAACAAACATTTAGCTTAAAAGGAGAGAAAGAGAGGATAAGAAAAAGAAAAAAATACATCTTGATTCAGGAGAGTCATAAATGATTATAAACCACTGATCCAGTTGGGAGAGTAAATTATTTCTGTGTGGCTGAAAATTTAGAAAGCTGTAAAATTACCAGTTAGCATGCCACTGACTATTCCGGATTAAAGCAGCATCTGCTACCATTAAGTGAAGGGAATAGGAGGAGGAAGAATGAAATACTATTTTTATCCATAAACCATATTCCAAACAGTATGCTATAACACACAAAGGTTTTCTAAGTTTGGTATCATTATGCCCATTTTAGTACTGAGGAAAACTGAGTTCCAGGGAGATTAATCTGCTTGCCCAAGGAATATAACTAGTATACATTTCAGGTCCATTAAAGAGTTATTGAACTCTTACTCTATGCCAGGCTTTATACAAGATCAGGGTCAGAAAACTTTTACTGTAAGGTGCCAGATAATAAATATTTTAAGCTTTGAAAGTCATACTATCTCTGTTGGAACTACTCAACTTTGCAGCTGTAATATGAAAGCAGCTGTAGGCAATAAGTCAAAGAATGAGAGTGGTTGGTGCCAATAAAACTTTATTTACAAAAGCAGGCATCAAGTCAGATTTGACTTGGCATTTATTAACGAACTAGATGATGGGGCCATGATGGTGAGAAAGTCACCTCACTAATATGTCACAGAACCTCTCTAATTTTTTTTTGCGGTACGCGGGCCTCTCACTGTTGTGGCCTCTCCTGTTGCGGAGCACAGGCTCCGGACGCGCAGGCTCAGCGGCCATGGCTCACGGGCCCAGCCGCTCCGCGGCACGCGGGATCCTCCGGGACCGGGGAATGAACCCGTATCCCCTGCATCGGCAGGCGGACTCTCAACCACTGAGCCACCAGGGAAGCCCAGAACCTCTCTAATTCTTTAAGGCACTGTTTTTCTTCTCTCTGCTTTGTTTAGACAATACCTCACCAACCCTCTTTCCCCCCCAAAAGAAAGATCTGAGATTTTTTTTAGCTAAAAAGGTTTAACTAATAAGCACATTAGTTATTTGCAAGATCTCCCCATCTGCGCCCTGCTTCTTTTTCATTCATGCACCAGTGGGGCCCCATAACTCATCCAATTTATGGATTTTCACTTTCTCTCCATCTCTTCCCATAGTTTCCCCATCCCAGCCAAGTGCAAATATCCTTCTAGCTGATTTTCTATTAAATAGAGCCACATTATGGCTCCTGGAAGGCACATTGCATCGGGTTTATCAGACTTCTCTTCAGGGGACGGCGATCTCAGAACACATCAGAATTTATGAGTTGATGTATTTGATTCACTGCACCATCCCTGCAGCACCAGGCCTAGATTACCGTTTCACTGTCAACATTCTTCAAATCTTGATTTTGGCACCCTTGTGATATAATTGCCCCTCCTTTCGCCCAGCTTCTATGTGAGGATAGGGACCCTTTAGGGAATGTTCTGGTATCTCCTAGGTCCTGCTGTGACTACTTATCCCCTGTTCACATGTTAAAACAGATAATATATTTTGAATTAATACACTTTTTGAAAATTATGTTTCAGTTCTGTACAATCTTTTGTTTATCTATACTTTCCTTTCTTAGAAAGGGAAGAATAATCAAGAGGGCTTTTTTACGAAGTTGCTATTATAATTATGATTTATTATTTGTATGGTACTTTAATTTCAGAGGTTTCTTAAATTACATTCCAAGTTTACAACTTCCCCTGAGAAAAAAATGCAAATAATAACAATAATATGAAAGAAGTGATAGCAGCTACCATGTATTAAGTGCTCTATAGCTGCCACAGACTATATTAAGTACCATAAATATACTGCTTTTTTAAAATATGCAGACAAAAACAAAGGAAAATTCATGAGCAAAATATAATCACTGTAACCAGCTTGGGTGGCAGAACTGTGGAGAAGGAAGAGCACAGACTTCTTCACAGCCTTCCTCAGGTGCTTCTTTTATAAAATGATATCTAGGGTTTGGATTTTACTAGTGCAGTTTTGGTTTTTGGGTGTGAGTTAGTAACTATTCTGAGCAGACTTGCTCTGACCAAGCTGTGCTAACTTACCTCGTTTATCTACCAAAGGTGACTTGTTAAGCACATTAGTTATTTGCAAGATCTCCCCATCTGCGCCCTGCTTCTTTTTCATTCATGCACCAGTGGGGCCCCATAACTCATCCAATTTATGGATTTTCACTTTCTCTCCATCTCTTCCCATAGTTTCCCCATCCCAGCCAAGTGCAAATATCCTTCTAGCTGATTTTCTATTAAATAGAGCCACATTATGGCTCCTGGAAGGCACATTGCATCGGGTTTATCAGACTTCTCTTCAGGGGACGGCGATCTCAGAACACATCAGAATTTATGAGTTGATGTATTTGATTCACTGCACCATCCCTGCAGCACCAGGCCTAGATTACCGTTTCACTGTCAACATTCTTCAAATCTTGATTTTGGCACCCTTGTGATATAATTGCCCCTCCTTTCGCCCAGCTTCTATGTGAGGATAGGGACCCTTTAGGGAATGTTCTGGTATCTCCTAGGTCCTGCTGTGACTACTTATCCCCTGTTCACATGTTAAAACAGATAATATATTTTGAATTAATACACTTTTTGAAAATTATGTTTCAGTTCTGTACAATCTTTTGTTTATCTATACTTTCCTTTCTTAGAAAGGGAAGAATAATCAAGAGGGCTTTTTTACGAAGTTGCTATTATAATTATGATTTATTATTTGTATGGTACTTTAATTTCAGAGGTTTCTTAAATTACATTCCAAGTTTACAACTTCCCCTGAGAAAAAAATGCAAATAATAACAATAATATGAAAGAAGTGATAGCAGCTACCATGTATTAAGTGCTCTATAGCTGCCACAGACTATATTAAGTACCATAAATATACTGCTTTTTTAAAATATGCAGACAAAAACAAAGGAAAATTCATGAGCAAAATATAATCACTGTAACCAGCTTGGGTGGCAGAACTGTGGAGAAGGAAGAGCACAGACTTCTTCACAGCCTTCCTCAGGTGCTTCTTTTATAAAATGATATCTAGGGTTTGGATTTTACTAGTGCAGTTTTGGTTTTTGGGTGTGAGTTAGTAACTATTCTGAGCAGACTTGCTCTGACCAAGCTGTGCTAACTTACCTCGTTTATCTACCAAAGGTGACTTGTTCCAGATGCCAGGAGACTTTACTTTGGGGAATCAGAATTTTGAGCTAATCTATAAAAACTGGGGGCAGACTCAAAGCAGGTTCTAGAGAGTACTAGATATATGACTTGATTACAAAGGAACTGTAACTCCATTCCTAGAGATTTCGAGTAGATCTGGGTAGGATTCAGGAGCATGTTATTTTTTTTAAACAGAATTCCTAGTGATCCTGTTTTAGATGATCCTGAGATCACACTCAAAAAAAAATATTAATCTAAGTAGAACTGCTGAAACAGCCTTTCTTCATTTACTCTCTCTGCTAACCAGGCCCTCTCCCATTCAGTCCACTGGGAGGGCTTGCCCTGGTCATGTCAAGGTACTGCTTCCTCCCTAAAGCAGGTAAACAATACAAAAGCTTTCAGGCTGGGACAAGATGTTGACTCAATATCAACGTACGATAACCTTTTGTATTTTGTACCTGAATCCTTGACTGGAACAATCGAAGTTTTGATCAATGTTTCCCAAACTTTCTGAATTATTGACTTTTAAGGTTCATCTAGGTTTTCCAGCCTTGCCTAAATTCTTGCCCAAGTACTGGAAAAACACTCATGCACTGCATGTCCTCATAATACTTTTTATTTCTACATGGTTGTGAGCTATTCTTCACATTTTGGTACCTGAATAGACTCCCTCCAGACTACCATATGCTCCATTCCGTTTCCACGGTGAGCACTTGTTCCCAAGTTCCTTCTCAAATCTAGAAATATCCTTTATTCTCAGCCTTGAATTATGTCTCCCTGGCTCCTCTACTGGCTGATGGACTTCGCCCCTTGGAAATCCCAAGAGATCCCAAACTCATCATATCAACACTTCAAACCTGAGCCCCTTTCTGAGTTTTAAAATCTTATTTAATTGTGCTGTCACTCATCCAATCACTTATGTTAACAAACAGAACAAAACAGAACAGAACAAATACCAGGTGCCATCATGGAGTTCTTATTTTTCCTTATGCCCAGCATCCAATCACTCACCGACTGACATTGATTCTATATTACTTTAAAGCCAACCCTTCTACTTTATGCTTACCACATATGCCCTACTTTAAACTCTCAATATTTCTCAGGCATCAGTGTCATAGGGTTCTCTCTGGTCTTCCTGGCTCCAGTCTCCCTCCTCACAGCTCTTTCTTTACAGTGCAGCCTGAATGATAATGTAAAACCAAATCTCATCATGCTGTGCTATCCTTTTCTCCTTAAGACACTTCATGTTTTCATATTGCCAAAAGAATAAATTTCAATATTCATACCATTAAACATTAATTTATAACCTAGACCCTGCCAATATCTAAACCAATCTCCATCTTGCTCGCTATATATATTTAATATACAGACATCCAGCCATAATAAGTACTTAAAGTGCCCCAAATGCTTCTGGTCTCTACCACTCCAGCTCCAACCACCATACCACCATCATGTTTTTCTGACCCTAGGCAAGACACTCTTTTTCTTCCTTCTCACCTCCCCTAATTATATTCTCCACCTGACCCCTAACGTGAATTTCCAAAACATAATTATCATGCCAGTCCTTTGCATGGTTCACCAGTGGCTGAACCTGGAATAAAAAAATCCATACTCCATACCTTGGTTTATAAGGCTTTACATGATCTGACTCTTGCCTGCTCTCTGCCCTCCTTTTTCCATTCTCCCACTCAAATCACTCCAACCAAACTGACCTTCTTTCTGATCCTCAAATGAGGCAAGCTCATTTCTGCTTTAAGGACTCTACACTTGGAATCTTTCTGTAGACTTCTCTCCTTGCATATGCATGGCTGGTTTCCATTTATGCAGGTTTCAATTGTCACTTTACTATAGAAGTTTTCCTTGACCACAGGAGCAAATGCTGGCTGTACTCAAAGTAACTTTGTTTGTTTTTTTTTTAATTTTTAAATTCAGTGTTGTTTACAGATATTTATTGAGCATCTACAATCTATCAAATCTTTTCAAAGACATTTCCAATATTATTTTGTGTGTGTGTGTGTTTTAACATCTTTATTGGAGAATAATTGCTTTACAATGGTGTGTTAGTTTCTGCTTTATAACAAAGTGAATAAGCTATACATATACAACTTTGAATTACATTATTTTACTTTGTTTCTGGCATCTCTCACTATGGAAAATAACCCTTAATTAATTAGTTTACTAATTTATTTATGCCCTCCCACCTCTCCACTCACTCAATTGTAAGCTTACCACACGCAAGGCACTAGGCTCTGCCAAGTGTTTGCTGAATGTCTCAGTGGCTTTGTATATGTATTTTTCTGTTTGGAATATGGTTCTCCAACCTGTCCACTGATTACTTGATGAGCTCTTGGTGATGCTTCAATCCTGGATTTAAACAGCTCTTCTTCTGGGAAGTTCACTCTTTACCCCAAATGGCGTTGATCACACCCAGCTCTGGCTCTGCTATTTATGGTCCATACCTCTGTAACAGCATCAAACAGTTTCATAATTGTTTGCATGCCCTTCTTCCAATCTAGAACTCCCTGTAGTAAAGACTGTGTCTTGTTCACCTCAGTATTCCCTGCACAGCACAATGAATTTGCTGCCATAATCTATGCCATAGGGTAGATAAGACGTTGTGACAACTGTAATGATCTGAGTGATACAGGTCTAAAACTAATAAATAAGCTGAATTTAAAGTCTCTCTACGTGTGTGTGTGTGTGTGTGTGTGTGTGTGTGTATGTTGGTTTGTACGTCTACTTTTAATATAAACATGCAGAAATATGTAAAACATGGATAACCTTCAAGTACAATCATATAAAGAAATTATGTACAGTTGATCCTCATTATATTATTTAGAATATATTTTTCAACATATTTGATTATTTACTGATGATTCTACAATTGGTTGTAGCTTACTCATCTTGCTGATTTATAAGTGCATAAACTTTTCTAAATTGATAGGTTTAGGATGAAGAAGGAAGAGTAAGAATCAATTAATATACAATACTTAGTCCATAAAAGGGGCTTTAAAATACTTAATTGAATAAATGAATAAATAAATGAATAAAAAGATTCAGTGGGGAACTAATCACTGGATTTCAATTCTTCCATTTCAAGTTTTATGAAACTCATTAATGGGCAAGTAATAATGTCTATGTTTATATGCATTCCTATAAATGTAAGTGTACCCTTGTATATACATATCTATTCGGTTTCAATTATCTTTTCTTTTTGGCAGTTGCATTTAATATATTTATTTTCAGGAAAAACAACTTTAACAATCCTTAAGAGACTCATGATCAAGTCTCTCTCCTCTGTTGCTACTGCCAAAGAGCTTTAAAAAAAATCCTTTATCACCCCTCATTACATGGATGAATAAGCTTATTTGGGCATTTATTTACTAACTTTTGCAGTTTTTTTAGTTTTCTAAATTCTGTGTTTTGAATCTTTCCACTGTGTTAGCAAAATGACCCTGGAGTGGAGATGTATCTGCAAGTTAGATAAAGCCACAGAGATAATTGAAATTTATTCAGGTATTTTGAATATCTATAAGAATGTGTGGTAGAAAAAGAAGGGAGAAAGGAAGAAAGAAATAAAAATGCAAGACCGCAAGAAAGAAGAAAATCCAAATTCAATCAATCAATTTACCTGTTTGGAGACTGAAAACAAATGGGGAATTACATTATGTGAACTAAGAGGCTAACCCCCTTTTTAAAAATTTTGAAGACCATGACATCTGCAGCTCCAGTACCCTGCCAGCTGAGCTAAAATCACTGGATCCAACTGTAGTTTATAGGGAAGGCAATTGCCTGAGTGGCCACTCATTGTCCAACCCTAGGAGAATTAGAATTAAGTAGCAGTGATTGAAAATAACCCCAGATAACAGAAATGGTAATAGTGTCTCTGATTAGGAATGCATCTCTCAATCTAAAAGAAGACATAAAATCAACAGTAAAAGGATTTAACAAAATCAAGATTATAGTATTTAAAATTATCCCAATTGATTCCTCATGTCTAAGAATTTGCACATTTAGGCAATTTATGTCCATGAAATGCTGAAAAGAATGTGTTCTGTTGAAGTGATAGTCATGTATTATAACTTAAAATGTGAAATTAAGTAGTTTACATAGATGTGAGATTTTAGGTTAAAACTTTAGTAGACTTATGTGCAGTAATGGGAGACCAAAGAGCATTTTTTGGTTCACTGATTATTAATGTTTACTTTTTGGCTTCACAATAAATATTTGGTGCACAGAAAAGTTTGGTTAAGTCAGTTACCTAAAAATGAAGTAAAATATATTACTTTTGTAATTGTATATCTTCTATGACAGCACATAATTGAGGTTAATGAAATACTATCTATTGCTACACTACAGAAGTGGAGTCTTTCTTCAACTCAAGTCAAATAACCTGCCAAGAAACTTAAGAGTATCAAGTGCATAACTACTCTTTGTTATTTTAAATGATAACTACATTGATTATAGCTGTTACTTACTGCCCTTATTCTATGCTAGACAGTGTACCAAGTGCTGTGTGTATATAGATAGATAGATAGATAGATAGTCCTATAAGATAGTTGTTCTTACTCCCTCTATTTATAAATAAAGAAACTAGAGAAAAAGGAGTTCAAGTAACCTGCTCCAGTTTACGCATCATTATGGGAACCAGAATTTTTACTCAATAGTTTTGTGATTTCAGAGTAAAATCCTTAAACTTCGCAATCCAGCAGTAAATGGTAATAACCCCCTCTATCTTGTTTATCACAAAAGTATTTCTCTTCAAATATCAGGTATAAATGGAATTTAGCAAATCAAATTAAACTGACGGTCTATTTGCTATTGAACTTCTTTTTTAAAGGGGAATAATGGCCCTCTTTTATCTTTTATTTCAATACAGATTTTCATATACTGGCTTTAGTTAAAGTAAACCCAACTTTCACATGGAATAACTTTGAAAAATAGAAATTGGATGCTATTTTGTCTCAAGAAATTAAGATGCATTTTGATATCCCTTTTGCCACACTAAATTTAGACGAACTCATGCAATTCTTTTGAAAGTCACTGTGGGACAAAGAGATTGGAAGATAAACTCAGAAAAGTAAAGAGGCTGAGTGGAAACAGCTTTCACTTTGATCAATTATGTTAGAAGCCTCAAAGTGGTCCAGTTACTTGACTCTAGATCTCCAATTGTGTCAGAACATCCCCAGTGCAAATGGACCTCGTAATCCAGTTAGCTTAGTCTAAGTGTAGTGCCTCTAGCATTCTCTAAATTTGAAAGGACACAAGAATGTTTCTGGGGACAGAATATTAAGCCTTCCTTGCTGGGCTTTTAGGTGGGCTGATCCCTGGAAGGCAAATGTAGTTCTGATTGAAATGAGGAAACACTGTCTGCCTAGGGCTCAGAAGCTTAAGAGACCATGACATGGGTCATATCATAAACATGAACACCAACCCCTCCAGGGGACAATGCCATCTGGTTCGCTGTAGATCCGTTTTCGGAAATAACAGATTCCTTGGGCCCTCATTTACTCTGTTGGTCTATGCTGTGTTTAAAATGGCATATTGGCAAAGGCTCACAATATAGCTCAGAGGCTGAGTAAACATTTCCTTGGGCGCTACAGGCTCTTTCCCAAAGTAAATGAGCAAAAGGCAATAAATGAGGCAAGTGAATTTTAGAACGGAGTGCTTATTGAGGATCTTTACATGATTCAGTCCTGCAGCCTGCACTGCCCTGGGCCACGGCCCAGAGCTTCATGGTATGATCAGTACACCCAGTCTGAAAACATTCTATTTTTAACAGTCCCTTTTAAAATGCTTATTTTACTGACTTTAAAAACCAGTACAAATTAGTTTTCACATGAAAACAAAGATACCCACTTCCCCACCAAAAATGTAACAAGTTTGTTTTTGTATGTAAACAAAGATAGCTACGTAGCCCATGCCTTCATCACCACTAAATCACAAGGTTGGAGGACACTGGCTATGAGTGGGTGGAAGTGGAGTGAGGCTTCTCCCAGCCAGAGGAAGTTACCCCTCTGATGTCCTAGAAATGCTGTCCAATGTTTCCTTCTTTCCATTACCTCCTCTTTGGGCAGGAAAATATGTAGAAAGAATGAGACATGCCTTAAACATTAAAACCAGCACTTTGGACAAGTTCAAATCATGCATGAATAGCCAAAGAAAGTATTATTTGGAAGGGGGATTGGGGTCATGGTCATCCAGATGTGGGAACTCAGAGAAAGGATATCCCTAGATGTAGCAACTTCATAATTTCTAAATCACAGTATTTTGGGGGGGAGTGCAGTAGAACATTACTCTCGTGTCTCCATATGAACGGCAGCACGACACTTTTTTTTTTTTTTTTTTTTGTGGTTTGCGGGCCTCCCTCTGCTGTGGCCTCTCCCGTTGCAGAGCACAGGCTCCGGACGCGCAGGCCCAGCGGCCATGGCTCACGGGCCCAGCCGCTCCGCGGCACGTGGGATCCTCCCAGACCGGGGCGCGAGCCCGGTTCCCCTGCATCGGCAGGCGGACACGCAACCACTGCGCCACCAGGGAAGCCCATGCACGACACTTTTAACACAGCCTTGAGGACTGGCTGTGAGTAAGGGAGTTTTCTTTTTGAGAAACAAATGACTTGAGAACGGTAGTTAGCAGATGTATTAGTTTTCTATTACTGCTGTACCAAATTACCCAAACTCAGCGGCTTCAACCAACACAAGTTTGTAATCCTAACGATGCTATAGGTCAGAAGTCTAATTAGGGTTTCACTGGACTGAAATAAAGGTGTCAACAGGGCTGCATTCTTTGCTGGAGGCTCTACGGGAGAATCCCTTTCTTGGATTTTCTTGCTTTTAGTGGCTGGCTGTATTCTTTGGCTTGACCTCTGTCTCCATCTTTAAATCCAGAAATGGTGGGGTGAGTTCTTCCCAACTCACATTACTCCAGCCTTCTCCTCTGTCTCCCTCTTTCACTTTTTAGGACTCTCCTGATTACAGGGGGGCCACACAGATATTCCAGGAAAATCTCCCTATTTTAAGGTCAGCTGATGAAAAACCTAAATTCTTTTTTGTCCAGTAACATAACACATTCATAGGTTCCAAGGACTAGGATGTGGACATTTTAGGGTGTCTTTATTCTATCTACCACAGCAGCTGTGAGAAACATGATGACTGCAAGTCATCTTGTCTAGATTCAATCCCAGGGCCACCACATACTAGCTGGGCAACTGTGGGTTGATGGACAGCCTCTCCATGCCTCATTTTCCTCATTTATAAAATGCAGCTAATAGTGTCTATCTTAGGGCTCTTAGAAGGATAAAATGAGTTAATTTATTAAATATACTTAGACCATTACACAATAAGTGTTCAATTAAAGTTAACAAGACTGATGTCCACTCACTTCTCCAAAGAAAAGGGCAGAATCATTATGTAGAGTGAACGTCTAAAGTCTTCAGACCTAGAAAGGGGGATTTGATGATAGGTGTAGAAAACAGACATTTGCAGTGCTCTCTTGCATGTCAACACTCTAAGTGCCCATGGACATAATTAACGAAGACCTGATTTGTTCTCAGGATCTCCTGAGTCATCCATTCACTCTGGGAATTCCTGTACACAGGGCTCCACACATACAAGCAGGGTGCCTTGTGCAGCTCAGCTCTTTTTCTTAGTCCTTCTTCTCCATTGAAGGTTGGCATCCAGCTGCCCACAGGGTGCTGCTCAAGCAGCTGTGCACAGAACTGCTGGTCTCTCGACCATGCATCTGCTTACCTGTCCTCTAGGCCGTAGGAAAACCTTTGCTTGCCCCGGATTTTCAGAATATTCCCACAGCAAAGCTGATGGGCTCCCTGGTAACAATGATTTCCATTGTCCCACAGTCATCCTCTTCACATGATAATCAGGCTTCTGAGATCTGGGGAGCAGAGAGGCTTTACATAGCTATGCAAGGTGCCTAAAACCACTTCCAGGTCTAACGCAGGCTTGGATACTTCATCTAGCCCACTCTGCCAGACTTTTATACTCTGCCAGGGTACTTTTCTCTTAAGGGCCCCAGGATGTTTTTTTTCCAGGGTGGTCTTCATTATGGACTTCTCCCGCTGTTCCTATATTAGTTTTCTATTGCTTCCATTACAAATTACCACACACTTAGCAGCTTAAAGAAACACTAATTTATTGGCTTATATTTTCCATAGGTCAGAAGTCCAGAGGGCTCATCTGAGTCTCTATTTACAATTTCACAAAGCTAAAATCAAGGTCTCAGCAAATCTGCATTACTTTCTAGAGGCTCTAGAGGAAAATCCTTTTCCTTGCTCATTCAGGCTGTTGGCTGAGTTCAATTCCTTGTGGTTGTAGGACTGAGGTCCCTGTTTTCTTGCTGGCTGTCAGCTGAGGGCCATTCTCAGAATCTAGAAACTGCCTGTATTCCTTGGCTTATGGCTCCTTCTTCCACTTCAAAGGCAGAAGTGGCAGGTTGAGTCCTTCTCATAGCACATCTCTATGATGACTCCCTGCCTTTTGCTTCCACTTTTAAGGATTTGTGTGATTATACTGGTCCTGCTAGTATAATTCAGAATAATCTTTCCATATCATATTCCATAACCTTACTCATATTTGCAAAGTCCTTTGGACATGTAATATAATATATTCACAGGACCTAGAGATTAAAGAATAGATATCTTTGGAGGTCATTATTCAGTCAACCATTGCCCCCACTCTCCCACTCAGTCTATTAGGTCTGCATATATCTCATCTCCTTGGTTCTAATTCTTTCCCACAGAGCCCATGGTTCTCAATGAACATCAAGGCATATGGCTGGGCATCTCTTTCAGCATCCCTGAACAGTCTGTGATAGCTCAGATATACTCCAAGAATGTAGCAATTAAAGTCCAGAGCACACAGACTCTGGGTGGATGGTACTTTCTGACAACCAAAGCCCAGTCTCATCACTGACCTAGCCAAAGGCCATCTATTTTATACATATTAAGAGATACACAAAGTACTGGGAGAACAGATGAGAGATAAACTGGCTTTCCTGGGTGAATTAAAGAAAAATCTTCCTCAAGATTACATTTAATTTTAGCTTTGAGATATGTAGGAAGTTCAGCACGATGAAGGCGAGTGGGTAGGAGAAATCATCAAATAAAAGAGAAATAAATGTCTATGAATGTTGAGAAAAATACATTCTGAACAAAAACATACTTAAAAATGTATGGGGGTGTTTATGTTTAAATCAGGCACACCAATATTATCAATTGGTTGACCTCATTAGGGTGAAATAAATCGAGGTGTATCTCTTTGATTTTTCCCATAGAGTTACAGATGGCCCTCCCTTTGCACAACACCATCACTGTATTAACTGAACTACATTCATTTTTACCAATACCTAATTTTGCATGAGTTTCAGTTAACATGGTTCTGTACAAAATAAAGATTGTCTGTATGTCTATTTGAATCAAAGATTAGAATAATGACTAAAGGACATACTCATTAATCCAGAGTTCCCTGAAGACAAGAGAATTTGTTAATAGTAAATAAAACAGGACTAGATTTGAAAATGATCTTGAAAAACTAGAGCAATATATAATCAAAAGGAAGATGATATATCTTAAGAAGATATCCTTAGGGTAAAATAGGGACAGGACAACATTATCTAATCAAAATATGGACATTGACCAGTTAGGGATAGTAACTGCAGAAAAATAATCTGTGAGTTTTACTGGCCTACACACTGACATAAGAACAAGGAAGACATGTAGTGAGCACCCTACTATGTGCCCAAACTGCAGTAATCTAAGTACTCTTGTGTTCATCACACTTAATACCTGAAAAATCTCTGTAAGGTAGGTTTTATAATGCTCATTTTATATATGAATAACTTGAGATTCAAAGGAGTTAGATAAATATCTTGGTGCTGTTGGAGGTGGGCTTTGAAATCAAAACTATCTGACCTGAAAGATTATTCCAAGCCTATGATTCCTCATGTCATGCCAAGAATATTGGCATGCAGAGTGTGTGACATCCAGGAACCAGGCAGAAACTGTTACACCCTGCAGATAAAATATACTGAGTAGATACCACCATTGCTATACTATGGATTTCCTTTAGATTATAAAACGATTTGGACTACAAACTACTTTTCTGTTACAAGTTATGATAGGTCAAACTCTTAAAGCCATTTGCAAGTTTTTGGCCAATGGATTTCCCTATCTTAACATTGAAAATACAAGGATGGTAAAAAGTGTGTGAGACAAAGATTGGTAAAGGATCTTTGCATAAAGAGGGAGATAAATTTGAAGAATGTATTAAATACACTGGAGGTTTTGTCTCAGTGCAGAGATTTAAAAGCACAGTGTATCAGTTCACTAGGGCTGCCATAACAAAGTACCACAACTGCTATTACGAAGCCAAAAATTGAGTGGCTTAACCAACAGAAATTTATTTTCCCACAGTTCTGGAGGCTAGAAATTCAAGATCAAGGGATCAGTAGGGTTTGTTCTTTTTGAGGACTATGAGGGAAGATCATGTTCCAGACCTCTCTCTCCCTGGCTTACAGACGGCCATCTTCTCCCTGGGTCTTCATATCTTCCCTCTAGATATGTCTGTGTCCAAATTTCCTCTTCTTATAAGGACACCAGTGATACTGGATTGGGGCCTAACCTAATGACCTTTTTTAACTGAATGACCTTTATAAAGATCCTATCTTCAGGGACTTCTCTGGTGGTCCAGTGGTAAAGAATCCGCCTTGCAATGCAGGGGACGCAAGTTCGATCCCTGCTCAGAGAACTAAGATCCCACATGCCACAGGGCAACTAAGCCCGCATGCCACAACTACTGACCTCATGTGCCTCAACTAGAGCCCACATGCCACAACTACAGGGCCCATGCGCCCTGGAGCCTGCACACCACAACTAGAGAAGAGAAAACCCACATGCCACAACTAGGGAGAAGCCCGCGCACCACAACGAAGAGCCCGCATGCCGCAACAAAAGATCCCCCATGCCTCAGCGAGGATCCTGTGTGCTGCAACAAAGACCCGATGCAGCCAAAAATAAATAAAATATAAATCAATAAATTTTAATAAATAAATCTTAAAAAAAAAAGGATCCTGTCTTCAAATATGGCTCCATTCTGCAGTATTGAGGGTTAGAACTTCAACATATGAATTTTGGAGGGAGAACACAATCCAATCTATGACACAGAGGGGAAAATCATCACATTGGGGATTGGAATACATAAAATACCAACAGGAATATGAAGTCATTTATGTAAATGAGCAATCAAGGAATTACCAGGGTACTGCTGTGGCCTATTAACATTAGTGATAAAGATAAATATGTATTCCCTAATATCTACATCTCTCTATAACTTTACCTGGTTTAAACTTTATTTTTTTCCATATCAAGAAGTGCTCTAACTCTTCATTCTGCAGCCCCAAGAAAAGGCATATAGGTGTACCACATATATTTCTTGGGAAATAACACTCTTCAATGTCATTTGGCTTTTGTTGGACCACTTCATGCCTAGGCATATTGTTAGGGAGATGGGGAAAA
The DNA here is from genome assembly GCF_002837175.3 of Physeter macrocephalus. NCBI lineage: Eukaryota > Metazoa > Chordata > Mammalia > Artiodactyla > Physeteridae > Physeter > Physeter macrocephalus. The sequence continues at coordinate 95,900,743 of NC_041220.1, read as the reverse complement.
CAAGAACAGAAGAATCGAATGCCTCTAAGCGTTACATGTAAGATAAAGACCAGGAGCACTGTTTGCTTTCTTAGAAAAATAAACTTAGAAAAACTGCATGTTTTGCATTTTTTCAATGCTTTAACCTTTCCTTAATCATTAGATAGCCTTTACAATGGCCACTCATGCAGTACAGTAGTGACATTATTGCTTTTTTAAAAAGAACTCCTCAAAATGTATGATACAGGCCTGTCAACTCAGTTAGAAGTAAACATTCCACTTTCCTTCTATTTATTTTGTGAGAGAAAGAAGATTGATTTTTTTAAACCAGCCATTTTCTCTGTTTTGTTTTGTTTTAGGCTGAAATCGGTTGTCACTATTGAGCTTGGTTGAAATATTATGTGCACTAAATGAATGGAACTGGTTGTATTCCATAGTATGCCCTAAAAGTGAAAACAAAACAAACTGTTTTTGTGCAGAAAACTAGCATATTGATAATGCATTGATTTGGGCTGAACCCTTGAGTCACTGAATCATAAAATTTCAAAGCTGGAGGCTGACTTTTTGGGTTGTCTGTGGTGGACACAATTTAACGAAAGAGATAGAAAGTATCTGATGGAAACAATTAAGCCATGTCAGCACATTTTAGATTGACATCTAATATGCTATGGTTTTTTAATGAAAAGCTTAGTATTACATTTGACAGATCAATTATTCCTTGTATAGATGGGGCAGAAAGGGACATACAACATCAAAGCTGATTAACTCAGCAAAGTATTCAATAATACTGTCACCTTTTATCAAAGCCAATGGCTTCAAGCACGGTGGCTTGATAGGGGGAAGAGTAACGCAATACAAATCATGATAAATGGTAAGTGCAAATCATAATAAGCACTATGTAAAGGGTATTATAAAAAACAGAGGGAGTGTATCTAGCCTTGGTGATATCATGAAAGTCTCCTAGTAGATGTAATATACTACTAGGAGTTCTTAGTTTTTAAAAATAGCAAGCAAAGAACATATAAGTCATCTGTTCAAAGATCTTCAGGGGAAAAAAATTGCTCATTTTAGTGTTCCCAGATCCTGTTTTCATCAGTTTAATTTTGAGTGCCTGCCAGCTCAGGGAATACTCTACCAGGCTGTAAAATGAGAGCTAATTAAGATTTATTCCTCAATCAAGTATATCCTATATCCATACAGGTAGACAGTTGCAGTCAGGGCCCCCAGTGAGTCAGCTTCCCTATACTCATGCCCTTGGATAGGCCTCTGCCACCTTGAGTAGGACTGATGTAGGCTAACCAACAGTATATTGCAGAAATGAGTGTGTGGCATCAGAGGCAAGATTACACAAGATATTGCAGCTTCAGCTTTGCTTTTCCTCTTGGATCATCCTCTGTGGGTGAAGCCAGTAACCATGCAGGAGGGCATTCCAGCAGCCCTATGGAGAGCTCCACGGAGAGAAACTGAGGCCTCCTGCCAAAAGCCAGCACCACTCACTTACCATATGAACAAGCTACCTTGATAGAGGAAGCTCCAGACCCTGTGAAGTCTTGAAATGACTGTAACTTGAGAAATTCCAGGCCAGAAAACAGTTAAGCTCCTGGATTCCTCACGCACAAAAGCTATGAGATAACAAATGCTTATGTTGCTAAATTTTGAGGTAATTTATTATGTAGTAATAAGTTAACTAATATACGAATATCCTCTAAATCTGAAATAATCTCCTGGAATCCCTCAATGTCGCCCAAGTACTACCATTAAATATGGCCTGGGTATTTTCATAAGGTATATGGTGAGGAATGTTCCATGGATGTATGTATATCTGTCTCTGGAAGAATGTTCTATGGGGAAGCAACTCATCCATTTGTCAGTGGATCCAGATAGGACGCCATTGACACTTTCTCCCGCTGTTCAGAGAAAATTAATTCAGCCTTGAGCTGAATAGAATAAATACAAACAAAAAGATTATTAGAGTGTGACTTTGTATTCATGCAGACAGCACTCTCCTTGACATGAGGGATACAACTGTTAAGGCATATAATATACAACCTGCCAGGGTATAAAACCATGCCAGCAAAACATATTCTGGTCAACCAAGCTCACAGCTTAAAAGCAACTCTTTTATAGTTGACAGAAAAGGGACGTACTCCCACCTTCATTAGTGACTATTTTTACCCTCCGGCTAGAGAGGTATCGGGGAGAAAACCCTTAACTATCTAAATCCATCATGCATACAGATATACAATATTAAAGCCCATCAAAAAAGCTAGTATGTTAGAATCAATCACCTATGGTCATATTCTGGAAAAGGAGTCTAAATCATTGAGAAGCAAATTCCATGGTGCCAACTGGTCTTAAAGGAACATAACTATTTATTTTAATATACATCTGGCAGACTGTGAAGCCAACCTACATCCCTCTGAGGTGGAGCACACCTGTACTGTTCATGGAAATAGAGGATTGGGTTTTCTTTTTCTGAGTGTGACCATCTCCATGGGATGGACTTCCCTGGTTAAAAACTAGTTAGTTAAAAACCAGGAAGTTAAGAGTAACATACGTAGAAAGAAAGTATGAAAAAAAAGGAAGGAGGAAGGGATGGAGGGACGAAAAATAATGAAAATTAAAGTTACAGAAAAGGAAAAGGAAGTAAAAGGAAAAGAGAAAAAAAGAGATTAATGATTGGAGTAAATTAAAGCAAAAGAATAACATTAAAGATAGACATTTTAGAAACAGAAGGAATACTCCTAACTCATTCTATGAGGCCAGCATTACCCTAACACCAAAACCAGACAAAAGTATTACAAGAAAAGGAAACTATAGATGAATCTTTCTCATGGGCATGGATGCAAAATCCTCAACAAAATATTAGCAAATTAAATCAAACAATTTATAAAAAGAATTATACAGCAAGACCAAGTGGGATTTACAGGAGGTATGCAAGGGTGGTTCAACACTTGAACATCAATTAATGTTGATGTAATCCATCACATCAACACCCCACCCCCAAAAAAATCACAGGATCATAACAACAGATGTAGAAAAGGCATATGACAAAATCCAATACCCAATACAATACTCTCAGTAAACTAGGTGTAGAGAGAAACTTTCTCAAACTGGTAAAGACTATCTGCAAAAAACCTTTAGCTTACATAATACTCCATGGTGAGAAACTTGAAGTTTTCCATCTAAGATCATATACAAGGAAAGGATATCTCCTCTCACCACTTCTTTTCAATATCATACTGAAAACTGTAGCTAGTGCAATAAGACAATAAAAGGAAATAAAAGGTATACAGATTGTACATGAAATAAAACCGTCTTTGTTGGCAGTTATCACAATCATATATAGAAAATCCTAACAAACAAACAAAAAATTACTGGAACTAATAAACAGTTATAGCAAGGTTGATGGATACAAAATTAATATATAAAAGTCAATCACTTTTCTGTATGCCACCAACAATCAAGTAGAATTTGAAATTAAAAACATAATACCATTTACATTCAGCATCCCACAAAATGAAATACTTAGGTATAAATCCAACGAAATATGTACAAGATCTATACCAAGAAAACTACAAAACTCTGATGAGTAAAATCAAAGAAGACCTAATTAAATGAAGAGTTATTCCATGTCTGTAGATAGAAAGAATCAATATTATCAATATTTCAGTACTTCCCTGTTTAATCTATAGATTCAATGCAGTCACAATCAAAATCCCGGCAAATTATTTTCTGTATATCAACAAACTGATTCTAAAGTTTATATGGACAGGCAAAAGACCCAGAACAGCCAACATGGTATTGAAGGAGAAGAACAAAGTCAGAGGAGACTTACTATAAAGCTACAGTAATCAAGACAGTGTGGTATAAGCAAAATAATAAAGAAATAGATCAGTGGAACAGAATAGGGAACCCAGAAATAGACCCACATAAATATAGCCAACTGATCTTTGACAAAAGAACAAAGTCAATACAATGGAGCAATCGTCTTTTCAACAAATGGTTGTGGAACAACTAGACCACCACGTGCAAAAAAAAAAAAATGTATCTAGACACATTCACAAAAATTAACTCAAAATGGATAAAAAACCCTAAATGTAAAATGACAATCTATAAAACTCTTAGAGGTAACAACATAGGGCAAAACCTAGATGAGTTTTAGTATGGTGCTGATTTTTTAGATACAATACCGAAGGTAAGATCCATGAAAGAAATAATTGATAAGCTGGAATTCATTAAAATAAAAAACTTATGCCCTTTGAAAGACAATGTTAAGAGAATGAAAAGACAAAGCACAGACTGAAAGGAAATTTTCAAAAGACACATCTGATAAAGAACATCTGAATTCAAAACATACAAAAACTCAAAACTCAACAATAAGAAAGCAACCTGATTAAAAAATGGTCCAAAGACCTTAACACATATCTCAACAGAGAAGATATATAGATGGCAAAAAAGAATATGAAATTATGCTACTTATCACGTGTCATCAGGGGAATGTAAGTTAAAACAATGAGATACCACACATACAAATTAAAATAGCCAAACTCTGGAACACTGATAACACCAACGCCTGGTAAGGATGTAGAATAACAGAAACTTTAATTTACTGCTAGTGGGAATGTAAAATATCACAGCCACTTTGGAAGACAGTTTGGTGATTTCTTACAAAATAAGAAAAATATTTCTTAAAATACTTTCTCTTGCCATAGATCTAGCAATGTTGCTCCTTGGTATTTACTCAAATGAGCTGAAAACATTAAGTCCACACAAAAACTTGAACACAGGTGCTTATAGTAGCTTTATTCGTAATTGCCAAAACTTGGAAGCAACCATGATGTCCTTCAATAGGTGAATGGATAAGTGAACTGTGATACATCCAGACAATGTAATATTATTCAGTGCTATAAAGAAATGAGCTATCGGGGCTTCCCTGGTGGCGCAGTGGTTGAGAGTCCGCCTGCCGATGCAGGGGACACGGGTTCGTGCCCCGGTCCGGGAAGATCCCACGTGCCGCGGAGCGGCTGGGCCCGTGAGCCATGGCCGCTGAGCCTGCGCGTCCGGAGCCTGTGCTCCGCAACGGGAGAGGCCACAACAGTGAGAGGCCCGCTTACCGCAAAAAAAAAAAAAAAGAAATGAGCTATCAATCATGAAAAGACATGGAGGAACCTTAAATGCATATTACTAAGTGAAAAAAGCCAAAGTTTTTCAAAAGCTTCTTTTTCAAGAGGTTACATACTGTATGATTCCAACAATATGACATTCTGGAAAATGCAAAACTATGAAAACAGTAAAAAGATCAGTGGTTTCCTGGGTTGGGGGAGGGGGAGGGATGAATAAGTGGAGCACAGAGGATTTTTAGGGCAGTAAAGCTATTCTGTATGGTACTGTAATGATGGATTTATGTCATTATACGTCTGTCTAAACCCATAGAATGTGATACAACACGAAGAGTAAACCATCATGTAAACTATGGACTTTGGCTGATTATGATGTGTCAATGTAGATTCATCAATTACATCAAATGTCCCACTCTGGTGGGGGATGCTGATAATGGGAGAGTCTATGCTTGTATGGAGGTAGGGGGCATATAGGAATTCTCTGTATCTTCCCCTCAATTTTGCTCTGAACCTAAAATTGTTCTAAAACATGAAGTCTTAGTAAAAAGAAACAGCCACCATATGAAAGTAACAAATCTAGATACTAAACACTGAAATAGACTACGTTTTAAACAAACAAACAAAAAAAGGGAACACAAATTGAGGAATAAGAATTAGAAAATGAAGCAGATGAAGTACATCTCTAAAAGGGAAGATGTCCCTGGCCTCTATCCCTCAATCTGCCTGCACATTTTAGATGATATCAATTCCTTTCTTCTGGAGGATAGAACTCCAGGAGTCATCTTTAACCCCCTTCTTCTGTTCACACTCCATATCCAATACGCCAGGACATCTTGTTGGCTCCTTATAATCCAACCACTGTTTACCCCTCCCTGCCACCACCTTGGTCTAAGCATAATCTCTTATCTGGATTGTTGAAATAACCCAGGAATTGGTCCTCTGGCTCCTATTCTTACACTTTCCAGTTAATTGTGAACACAGACACAAGTGTGATTCTTTTAAAAAGTAGGTCAGGTCACATCATGACCCTGCTTTAACCTTCAGTGGCTCCCCTTTTCATTTAATGTAAAACCATGCAAGGCTCTGGAAGACTGGTTCCCAGTTACTGCCCTAACCTCAGCTCCTTTACTCTCCCTCTCGCTCACTCAGGCCATCATGACTTCTGGCGGTTCCTCCAACAGGCTGGGTATGTTTCAGCCCTGAGGCCTTGAACTTGGGCTTCCTGCTCCTGGGAATGTTTTTTCCCCAAATATTTTTAAACTTTCACCATCTTCACATTTTGCACAAATGTTACCTTTATATTTGGCCACACTTTTCATTGTAACCTTCTATCCTTCCCCTTCCATCCACCTCTACTTTGCAATACCGATATTCATTACCATCAAACATACTGTCCAATTTACTTGTTTTTCTTCCTGCTTGAAAATATAAACCCCACCAGTGCAGAAATCTTAGTTTGTTTGTATTGTTTACTGACGTATTTGAAATATCCACAACTGTTCCTGAATACATTGTTCGTGCCTATATCAGTTTGCTAGGGCTACCCTAACAAATTACATCAAAATGGGTGACTTAAAAGAACAGAAACTTATTGTCTCATAGTTCTGGAAGCTAGAAGTCTGAGATCAAGGTGTCAGCAGGGCCATGCTCCGCATGATACCTGTAGAGGAGAATCTTCTCTCTAGATTCTGGTGTTTTTCTAACAGTCCTTGGTGTTCCTTGGCTTTCAGCCCTTCGGGCTCTGTCTCCATCATCACATGATATTCTCCCTGTGTGTCTCTCTCTGTGTCTCTTCTCTTCTTATAAGGACAGCAGTCATACTGGATTAAGGGCCCACCCTACTTCAATATGATCTCATCTTAATACTTTACTTACATCTAATTAATTATTTAACCTAAGTAATTAATGACCCTATGTTCTAATAAGATCACATTCTGAGGTACTGGCGGTCAGAACTTGAACATATCTTTTGGGGAGACAAAAATCATCCCATAACAGTGTCCCAGTATGTTTTTAAATAAATCACTTGAAGTTTGAAAGTGACACGTGCTTAGAAATGTTCTTTGGCTGAGGATGATGAGGGAAGTCTCTTACTAAGGTTACTACCTCTGAATGAAGATCCATTAAAAAGATACATGCAGCTGCCTGCATAGTTACTTTTGAGTTTACAAGTGTTTACCCTTTACCCTCTTTTCATAAAGATAAAAAATGTGTATTATTCCTTTTTTTAAAATATGGCTTCACATTACAAAATAGGAGTAGTGATTCTTTAATATGATCTTCAATTATACTATTGAATATGTTTTAAAAAAACACACCACTGAGACTTCCTGGTGGTACAGTGGTTAAGAATCCACCTGCCAGTGCAGGGGACACAGGTTCAAGGCCTGGTCTGGGAAGATCCCACATGCCGTGGAGCAACTAAGCCCATGCGCCACAACTACTCAGCCTGAGCTCTAGAGCCTGCGAGCCACAACTACTGAAGCCCGCGCACCTGAGCCCGAGCTCCACAACAAGAGAAGCCACCGCAATGAGAAGCCCACACACCGCAACGAAGATCAGCCCCCTCTTGCCGCAACTAGAGAAAGCTCATGCACAGCAACAAGGACCCAATGCAGCAAAATATTAATTAATTAAAAAAAAAAAATACCACCACCCCATATTCGCTCTGCTATGAAAATCACAATGAGGGACTTCCCTGGGGGTCCAGTGGTTAAGATTCTGCATTTCCAATGCAGGGGGCACAGGTTCAATCTCTGGTCATGGTCAGGGAACTAAGATCCTACAAGCCATGTGGCACTGCCAAAAACAAACAAAAAATGAAAACAGAAATCATAATGAAATGGGCCTTAGTTTCAGAAAATAAGATGGCAACAAAAGTGAGTATAAACTGTATGTCAATAAGGGAAAATGCCAACATGCTATTACAAATATGACAATTATTGATGTTTCCTTCTTTGGTAGAAATATATTTTCCTTTAATTTCCCTAATGATATACAGCTTTATTTCTAAATTACATGCCATCATAATTTCTTTTAGGAATTTTAAATAATAAACCCGGAGGAGGTTCAAGATGACAGAGGAATAAGATGTGCAGATCACCTTCCTCCCCACAAATACATCAAAAATACATCTACATGTGGAACAACTCCTACAGAACACTTACTGAATGCTGGCAGAAGAACTCAGACTTCCCAAAAGGCAAGAAACTCCCCACAAACCTGGGTAGGGCAAAAGAAAAAAGAAAAAACAGAGACAAAAGAATGGGGACGGGACCTGCACCTCTGGGAGGGAGCTGTGAAGGAGGAAAAGTTTCCACACACTAGGAAGGCCCTTCGCAGGCGGAGACTGCGGGTGGCGGAGGGGGAAAGCTTCAGAGCCACGGAGGAGAGCGCAGCCACAGGGGTGCCGAGGGCAAAGCAGAGAGATTCCCGCGCAGAGGATCGGTGCCGACCAGCACTCACCAGCCTGAGAGGCTTGTCTGCTCAACCGCTGGTGTGGGTGGGGGCTGGGAGCTGAGGCTCGGGCTTCGGAGGTCAGACCCCAGGGAGAGGACTGGGGTTGGCTGCGTGAACACAGCCTGAAGGGGGCTACTGCACCACAGCTAGCCGAGAGGGAGTCTGGGAAAAAGTCTGGAGCTGCCAAAGAGGCAAGAGACCATTGTTTCGGGGTGCGCAAGGAGAGGGGACTCAGAGCACCACCTAAAAGAGCTCCAGTGATGGGTACGAGCCGTGGCTAACAGCGTGGACACCAGAGATGGGCGTGAGACACTAAGGCTGCTGCTGCAGCCACCAAGAAGCCTGTGTGCGAGCACAGGTCACTATCCACACCTCACCCCGGGAGCCTGTGCAGCCCGCCACTGCCAGGGTCCCGTGATCCAGGGACAACTTCCCTGGGAGAACACATGGTGCGCCTCAGGCTGTTGCAATGTCATGCTGGCCTCTGCTGCCGCAGGCTCACCCAGCACTCGGTACCCCTCCCTCCCCCCAGCCTGAGTGAGCCAGAGCCCCCGAATACACCGCTGCCTTAACCCCATCCTGTCTGGGTGAAGAACAGATGCCAGAGGGCGACCTACATGCAGAAGCGGGGCCAAATACAAAGCTGAACCCCAGGAGCTGTGCGAACAAGAAGAGAAAGGGAAACTTCTCCGTGCACCCTCAGGAGCAGAGGATTAAATCTCCACAATCAACTTAAGGTACCCTGAATCTGTGGAATACATGAATCAACAAATCATCCCAAAATTGAGGCGGTGGACTTTGGGAGCAAATGTACACTTGGGGTTTGCTGTATGCGACTGACTAGTTTCTGATTTTTATGTTTAATTAGTATAGTTTTTAGTGCTTGTTATCATTGGTGGATTTGTTTACTGGTTTGGTTGCTCTTTTCTTTTTTTTATTACTTTTTAATTTAATAATTTTTAAAATTTTTTATTTTAATAACTTTTTTTAAATTTTATTTTATTCTTGTTTTTCTCCCTTTTCTTCTGAACCATGTGGCTGACAGTGTCTTGGTGCTTTTGCCAGGTGCCAGGCCTGAGCCTCTGAGGTGGGAGAGCCGAGTTCAGGACATTAGACAACCAGAGACCTCCTGGCACCATGTAATATCAATTGCAAGAGCTCTCCCAGAGATCTCTGTCTCAACACTAAGACCCAGCTCCACTCAACGACCAACAATCTCCAGTGCTGGACACCATATGCCCAACAACTAGCAAGACAGGAACACAGCCCCATCCATTTGCAGAGAGGCTGCTTAAAATCACAATAAGTTCACAGACACCCCAAAACACAACACTGGATGCAGTCCTGCTCACCAGAAAGACAAGATCAAGCCTCATCCACCAGAACACAGGCACCAGTCCCCTCCACCAGGAAGCCTACACAACCCACTAAACCAAGCTTACCTACTGGGGGCAGACACCAAAAACAACGGGAACAATGAACCTGCAGTCTACAAAAAGGAGACCCCAAACACAGTAAGTTAAGCAAAATGAGAAGACAAAGAAATACGCAGCAGATAAAGGAGCAAAGGGAAAACCCACCAGACCAAACAAATGAAGAGGAAATAGGCAGTCTACCTGAAAAAGAATTCAGAGTAATGATAGTAAAGATGATCCAAAATCTTGGAAAAAGAATGGACAAAATACAAGAATCATTTAACAAGGACCTAGAAGAACTAAAGAGCAAAGAAACAATGATGAACAACACAATAAATGAAAATAAAAATGCTCGAGAAGGAATCAATAGCAGAATAAATGAGACAGAAGAATGGATAAGTGACCTGGAAGATAAACAGTGGAAATAACTACTGCAAAGTAGAATAAAGAAAAAAGAATGAAAAGAATTGAGGACAGTCTCAGAGACCTCTGGGACAATACTAAATGCAACAACATTCGAATTATGGGGTCCCAGAAGAGGAAGAGAAGAAGATAGGGACTGAGAAAATATTTGAAGAGGTTACAGTCGAAAACGTCCCTAATATGGGAAAGGAAATAGTCAGTCAAGTCCAGGAGCTCAGAGAGTCCGAAACAGGATAAATCCAAGGAGAATCACCCCAAGAAACATATTAATCAAACTATCAAAAATTAAATACAAACAAAAAATATTAAAAGCAGCAAGGGAAAAGCAACAAATAACATACAAGGGAATCCCCATAAGGTTAACAGCTGATCCTTCAGCAGAAACTCTGCAAGCCAGAAGGGAGTAGCAGGACATATTTAAAGTGATGAAAGGGAAAAACCTACAACCAAGATTACTGTACCCAGCAAGGATCTCATTCAGATTTGACAGAAAAGTTAAAACCTTTATAGACAAGCATAAGTTAAGAGAATTCAGCACCACCAAACCAGCTTTACAATAAATGCTAAAGGAACTTTTCTAGGAAGGAAACACAACAGAAGGAAAAGACCTACAAAAACAAACCCAAAACAACTAAGAAAATGGTAACAGGAACATACATATGAATAAGTACCTTAAATGTCAGTGGATTAAATGCTCCAACCAAAAGACACAGACTGGCTGAATGGATGCAAAAACAACACCCGTATATATGCTGTCTACAGCAGACCCACTTCAGACCTAGGGACACATACAGACTGAAAGTGAGGGGACAGAAAAAGATATTCCATGCAAATGGAAATCAAAAGAAAGCTGGAGTAGCAATTCTCATATCAGACAGAATAGACTTTAAAATAAAGACTATTACAAGAGAAAAAGAAGGGCACTGCATAATGATCAAGGCATCAATCCAAGAAGAAGATTTAACAATTGTAAATATTTATGCAACAAACATAGGAGCACCTCAATACAAAAGGCAAATGCTACAGCCATAAAAGCGGAAATCGACAGTACTATAATAATAGTAGGGGACTTTAACACCCCACTTTCACCAATGGACAGATCATCATAACTGAAAATAAATAAGGAAACACAAGCTTTAAAGGCCACATTAAACAAGATGGACTTAACTGATATTCATAGGACAGTCCACCCCAAAACAACATAACAGACTTTCTTCTCAACTGCTCATGGAACACTCTGGAGGATAGATCATATCTTGGGACACAAACCAAGCCTTGGTAAATTTAAGAAAATTGAAATCATATCAAGTATCTTTTCAAATCACAACACTATGAGACTAGATATCAATTACAGGAAAAAAGCTATAAAAAATATAAACACATGGAGACTAAACAATATGCTACTAAATAACCAAGAGATCACTGAAGAAATCAAAGAGGAAGTCAAAAAATACCTAGAAACAAATGACAATGAAAACACAACAATGCAAAACCTATGGGATGCAGCAAAAGCAGTTCTAAGAGGGAAGTTTATAGCAATGCAATCCTACCTCAAGAAACAAGAAACATCTCAAATAAAGAACCTAACCTTATGCCTAAAGCAATTAGAGAAAGAAGAACAAAAAACCCCACAAAGTTAGCAGAAGGAAAGAAATAATAAAAATTAGATCAGAAATAAATGAAAAGAAAATGAAGAAAGCAACAGCAAAGATCAATGAAACTAAATTCTGGTTCTTTGAGAAGATAAACAAAATTGATAAACCATTAGCCAGACTTATCAAGAAAAAAAGAGAAAACACTCAAATCAACAGAATTAGAAATGAAAACGGAGAAGTAACAACTGACACTGCAGAAATACAAAGGATCATGAGAGATTACTACAAGCAACTCTATGCCAATAAAAGGGACAACGTGGAAGAAATGGACAAATTCTTAGAAAAGCACAACCTCCTGAGACTGAACCAGGAAGAAACAGAAAATATAAACAGACCAAGCACAAACACAGAAATTGAAACTGCGATTAAAAATCTTCCAACAAACAAAAGCCCAGGACCAGATGGCTTCACAGGCGAATTCTATCAAACATTTAGAGAAGAACTAACATCTGCCCTTCTCAAACTCTTTCAAAATATAGCAGAGGCAGGAACACTCCCAAACTCATTCTATGAGGCCACCATCACCCTGATACCAAAACCAGACAAAGAGGTCATAAAAAAAGAAAGCTACAGGCCAATATCACTGATGAAAATAGATGCAAATATCCTTAATAAAATACTAGCAAACAGAATCCAACAGCACATTAAAAGGATCATACACCATGATCAAGTGGGGTTTATCCCAGGAATTCAAAGATTCTTCAATATACACAAATCAATCAATGTGATACACCATATTAACAAACTGAAGGATAAAAATCATATGATAATCTCAATAGACGCAGAAAAAGCTTTTGACAAAATTCAACACCCATTTATGATAAAAACCCTTCAGAAATTAGGCATAGAGGGAACTTACGTCAACATAATAAAGGCCATATATGACAAACCCACAGCCAACATCGCTCTCAATAGTGAAAAATTGAAACCATTTCCACTAAGATCAGGAATAAGACAAGGCTGTCCACTCTCACCACTATTATTCAACATAGTTTTGGAAGTGTTAGCCACAGCAATTAGAAGAAAAAGAAATAAAGGGAATCCAAATCGGAAAAAAAATAAGTAAAGCTGTCACTGTTTGCAGGTGACATGATACTGTACATAGAGAATCCTAAAGATGCTACCAATAAACTACTAGAGCTAATGAATGAATTTGGTAAAGTAGCAGGATATAAAATTAATGCACAGAAATCTCTTGCATTCCTATACACTAATGATGAGAAATCTGAATGAGAATTAAAGCAAACTCTCCCATTTACCTATGCAACCAAAAGAATAAAATAACTAGGAATAAACCTACCTAAGGAGACAAAAGACCTGTATGCAGAAAACTATAAGACACTGATGAAAGAAATTAAAGATGATACAAACAGATGGAGAGATATACCATGTTCTTGGATCGGAAGAATCAGCATTGTGAAAATGACTATACTACCCAAAGCAATCTACAGATTCAATGCAATCCCTATCAAATTACCAATGGCATTTTTCACAGAACTAGAACAAAATTTCACAATTTGTATGGAAGCACAAAAGACCCCGAATAGCCAAAGCAATCTTGAGAAAGAAAAACGGAGCTGGAGGAATCAGGCTCCTGGACTTCAGACTATACTGCAAAGCTACAGTAATCAAGACAGAATGGTACTGGAAAAAAAAACAGAACTATAGATCAATGGAACAGGATAGAGAGCCCAGAGATAAACCCACACACATATGGTCACCTTATCTTTGATAAAGGAGGCAAGAATATACAATGAAGAAAAGACAGGCTCTTCAATAAGTGGTGCTCAGAAAATTGAACAGCTACATGTAAAAGAATGAAATTAGAACACTCCCTATCACCATACACAAAAATAACCTCAAAATGTATTAAAGACCTAAATGTAAGGCCGGACACTATAAACCCTTAGAGGAAAACACAAGGAGACACTCTATGACATCAATCACAGCAAGATCCTTTTTGACTCACCTCCTAGAGAAATGGAAATAAAAACAAAAATAAACAAACGGGACCTAATGAAACTTAAAAGCTTTTGCACAACAAAGGATACCATAAACAAGACCAAAAGACAAACCTCAGAATGGAAGAAAATATTTGCAAATGAAGCAACTGACAAAGGATTAATATCCAAAATTTATATGCAGCTCAATAACAAAAAAACAAACAACCCAATCGAAAAATGGGCAGAAGAACTAAATAGACTTTTC